>NC_091824.1:88880134-89180134 GCF_038994185.2 Dermacentor albipictus | reverse complement strand
TGCAAGCTGAATAACCAATATGAAAGTTTCATGTTGCTCGCTCGCTAAAAACCTTAGCTGTCCTACACACCAGGCTGGAATGTACGTGCTAAGTTGTTTTGCAGCCAGGACACCCTACTCATGCAATGTTTCAAACATTCAAATGCTCAGAATCAAGTGCGGTTGAACCACTGAAGATGTCGAACACCTCGCAGCCGGTATCACGTGATGTTGCTTTCTGTGTTATGGAGAGATTTTAGCAGATGGTACAAAAGTATGTACGGCTTAGAGGCCAACATCATGGCATCTTTGCACCGACTCTCCAACAGTTTTGCTATACTCCTGTGGGGTAGTCAGTGCTGAAGATAGTGGAGCAAAATATTCACCCCGCAACCAGAGTCCTACTGTAAGCCATCTCAGCTGCCATGTGGCCAAGGTTTTCTTAAAGGGGGGATGGATAGCAAAGTCAACTAAAAACGCAACTTCTTTTATTTTAATGCCAAAATATACCAGCATCCATGGGAAATGTTTGTATCTAGAGGCATACTCAGATGCGCATCGGAAAGTATTTAAAGGTGCTGCCAAATATGCCCCTCCCCTGTGACCCCACCTACTTGCTATGCAAGTTTGGGCCACACGCTGCAGCGTTTGCTTTGTTATTCTTGATTTTAATGTATAAATGTATAAATGTCTTTACTTGTAGTATAATCATTCAGAAATATATAATGTCTGAAGTTCATTTACATTTTCAGTAGTTGAGCACATTTTCCAAGATATTCACTATTTTTGTGCCAAATTTAGCACACTACCAAAGCATTTATTACAGTCTAAAATCTTTCAACTACTGTGCTTAAATATCTTCAAAGTTAGAGGAAAGTGTAGCTGAATACCTAGGTCTGCTATCCATCCCCCTTTAAGTGGCAGGGTGGATGCTGAGGAGGACGAGGGGACGCAAAATACAACATGGTTTTCAAGGAAATTAAGACATTAAACAAAATAAAAGTTCTTATCTTGTACATTTAAATTGAGGTTAGCTATATTCATGTTCAACTGTATAACGATGACGATATCTTGTCATTAGTGACATCCCATGCTTACTTTGTCATCCTCTAGATTTGTGCTGACAGCTGAAATGCTCAAGCCAACGACTTCGTCGCACGACCAAAGCCGCAGCAATGGGGATGACATCGCTGAAAGCTTTCCTCACCTGGGTGCGTAAAGATGCTGCAGGGCAATCTGTCTTATGGAGCACTTGTGTCTGGGGCTGATATATCATGATTGCTGTGGAGCTTCGTTGGTTAACAGCATGCTTTGGTGAGGAAGCCGGAATGTGCACAGAATGTTGAATAAAGTTGATCCCGGATATATTTACACACTGCACAATTTGGAATGATGAAATATGTACAGCTGTCCAGTGAGCATCAAAAGCAATATGGCGACAAGCAGTGAACATCAAATCTAGGATAAATATAAATCTCAGACATCTTGAATTATTGTCTGCATCAAACAGTTGTAACATACCCATGGAAATCTTATGCAAAAGTATTGCGCTGTACTATGCATGTATTGAACTCCCATTAACCGGCACATTTGCTACTATATTAAAAGCTGCACCACGCTACATTCCTGCAAGTGCACTGCTAATGGGACTGCGAACACTTCTTGCTTCATAAATACAGTAGAACCTCGTTGATATGTTCCCGTTATGTACATTTTCCCGGCACCAATGTTCGCAATCAAGCACAAAAGAAAGAAGACTCAATAGAGTTACGCTTATCTTTATACTGGTTTATACGTTCCCGAAAAGCACGATTTTTCGGCACCAACATTCAGTATGTCGCCAAACTGCGATCATGTGATACGTTTTCCGGCTGCTAGATCACGTGTAAACAAGAAAGTGCACGAGGTGTTCGCGATCAAGAACAGTATATAGCTGCCCGCCATGGCAGCATCACCGCAACACTCTCCTGCCTGTCTCATGTGAAAACGCCAGTGCGCTCTCAGTTTCTCATTTCAATACTAGCAAAATTTTATCCGGAATCGTCACCCGTGACATTCACAGCTATCACCACCAATCCTATTGCGATAAGCAACATCGCCTATCTGTTTCACAGCGTGTGGTGCCATCGGGAGCGTAGCGCACACTTTTAACAAGCAATAACCAAAACATGCTGCCGTTCCCTGCAGCCAGTGCTGGGCGGTATCAAAGATATGTTTGTCTTAGACAGTATCTTAAATCCTCTTTGGGTATTTTGTATCTGTATCATGATACATTTGGCAAGACATGTACTTAAGATACATGGAATAATGTATTGTGTATCTTAAGATACAAAATACTGCTATTGCAACATCACCGTGTGAAACTATAAACATTAACTGAACTCTGCTTCTTATGCTGACATTGCTGCGACTAAGGCACCTGAATAAAACTATACACAGCAACATTCTTTTACCTTTCTGCCAGAGCCCTCCAGCGAGGGCAGGTGATGGGGTCTGTGTGTCCCTATTGGTGGAGAAGAGTCACGTGGTGGCGCTCATGTTGTCCCGACAAAAACAAGCGCACGAACGTCTGTGTATAGCCAACCTTTTACTTTCTTGATTTATTTTGTTGTTGTTTTTGGTTGTGTCGGTGCCATGACACTTGTAGCCAGCGTACTGCGCTGTGTACGCAAATGCATGCGGTGTCTTTCGCACAAATTCTGATGCCGCTATAGTGCTGTTGTTGACGTTTCTCTTGCGTGGCGCTTTCTGAAGAATGCAAGGGTTGGCTTGTGCCTTGCGTCTAGTAGCTTTCACACATCAACAATTTGAAAGATCTTGTGGATGTAAGTTTGACTGTTGTGAACCAAAGTGTGGATGGCGCTGCTTCCTGGAGACATGTGCTTAATGTGGCTATTTTGTGTACGTGATTGTTGCTCGCAAGGAAGAAAAGGAATTTCTTGAACTACGTTGCATGAAATGTTTTCGGGCGTCATAAGTTTTCTCGTAGAACAACAATCGTTTAAAAAAAGTTGTACAATAATGAATATGTCGCTAACAAATGCTTTACACCATCAAATAAGTAGAATATGAAAGCCTATTGCAGCTTTATGTGTTCTCTGTATACACGGTGCATCACAAGAAATGTTGCTACCAGCATTGTTACTGCTGTACACCTGCCCGGTGATCCGGTATTGCGTAAACGGTTATACGTTTACGGACAAGGTAAAACTCCATAGCAGTATTTGCGCCATCGTGCAGATGCTTCTTATTGACATTCTCGTAATTTGATGTCAACCCGCTAGCTGTTTGGCAAGCAGGGCTGTGACTCCCACCAATTACAAAAGCAACAGGCAAAAGCCGCTGACATCGTAGCGGATAAAGAGCTTTCATGTTAAGCATCTAAAGCTGCTGCAATAAATTGTTTCGGAATGAAAATAGTATACTATGAGTAAAAACGCAAAAATTTTGAAATACTAAAAGACGTTTCATTCCAAGGAAACAAGGTTGGTCGCAGTTAAGAAGTTTCCAAGCAAACATTTTTGTGCATATGCGTCCGCTGCTCGGGGCTTGAATCGGGGCTTGAATGCACACTGGCAGGCCAGTGTTAGTGTGCATGTTTAGATGCCAAGTGCAAGCATGCTCCCATGTTCCCTGTTTCCTTTTCCTTTAAGCTGCATGTTACGAAACATATCTGGCTCCAATACGGAACTATGTTCTAATATCAGCGTAACTGGTGTTTTTTGAGCAGGTCATCACACATGAGGTACTCTGGCTTGCTTTCTGTGAAATATTTCTGTTTGTTTAAAAAAGTTTTGTAAGGGATCGCTCACGCTGCCTTTTTTTGCTCTTCACAGTGTTTGTGCAGAACAAGTGCACTCCCGGTGACTTTTCTCCCGAGAATGTTGCTGCAATGAGCCAGACATTGGATGCCATCTTTACCAAGTCAAAGCTCAAGTACAAAGGTACCACTGCCTTACACTCCACGAAGTACGACATCAGCTTCAGTTTGGAACTTCTTCTTGCAGCACATAATAAAGAGGAGGCTACTCAATGTGAACGCTTGTTGGCTTGCTAGAATGAAGTGTTTATTTCAGTAGCACTTGTTTCATCGTACGGTCTTTACAAGCCTCCAGTGGTTCGTGTGCAGAACTTGGCATGTTTTACGAAAATGAGAAGAAACACTAAATTACTAAGAGAGGTGCTGAGTTAGTTTTCACAGATTTAGTGTTAATAAAAAGGATCAGCATTTAAGAGAGTAGTCAAAGAGCAAAATGAGAAATTGCAAAATGAGTTGTGCTTGAGAATTGTGCTCTACTGAAGTTTTATTGCATGCAACCAGTGGGGCTTTAGTAGTTGATAATTGCTGTTCATGAATAAATTAAAAGTGTGTCAGCAATTTTTACAGTTTTAAAGTTGCAGGGATCAGAAAAAAGATGCATTTTCACCCAGAATGCAAAGCATCAATTGTGATAACAATTCATTAGACAGCTGTGCAGAGTAACGTTACTGTAGTATACTTTTAACAGCTGTATAAATTGTAGAAATCATTTGCTTACGAACTAAATTAACAACTTAAGAAGCATGGTGTCACACACACACAGGCAAATGTGAACAGATCTCACTCAATGGCCATAGACACTCGCTGTCAGAACACTGGCGCCATCATATCAGTGGTGAGCAAATGCTTTGTGCTGCCTTTAGCTTAAATGTGTCTTCTAAACTTGAGATTACGCAACCTCCAACACTAGGCATGCAAGAACACAGCGCACATGAAGCCAGAAGCTATCTCGGCTCATGTAGCCTTTGTACGCAGTACAGATTACCTCCGAGGTAAAGTGCATGTGGCTGCACTCAACCATGCATGCACTTCAACGGTTGGGCTAGCGCTTTCACCTTCCTCCCATTCAGAGCTGTAATCGATAGGTTGCTCACACGTGCAGCATCAACTATTTTCTACAGGTTTTGTGAACGTAAAGAGTCGGTGCATGCTTTCAAAATTTTCTTTGTATTGTTTATATCCTAGCGATTAGACAGGAAGTTACTGTGCTTGAGAATGCATTTAATTTCTTGCATTACCTAATCGGCTTCGGAATGTTGCGAATTCCTAACATTCATCATGTGTGTCACCCAGAGGCTGTAGCAAGATGTCCACGTACCTGGAATGTGCCTTGTTTTTTGGCAATGATTGAGCACTAGGTTCTTTTACTGTAGAAAGGGGCTTCGTGGACACCTTTCACCATAGGATGTAAGAGATGACAGCTCCATAAAGGGAAGAAAGCAAAGTTGGGGGCTAAACGAACCTAAATGTTGTGAAAAACTTTTTTCTGCCACGTCTTTAAGGATCCTGGCATTAAAAGGTTAAGAACAGCCAGCATTGCAGCCCTACCAGGCTGTCGGAACCTGTTAGGCACGGTAGGTACCTAAAAATGGTAGGCACGGCATCCACAAACATGCACCAAATCTAATGGAAAGTATAGAGGTGCTGAGCCTCAGTACAGATGAAGCATTTGAAAAGGTTTAGGAATTGCGAAGTAACTGCACCTAGTGTAGTGAAGTGTTTGAAAGAACTAGGGTAAGGTTTCTGGCAGCCATAAAACAGGCACCTAATAATTCTGAAGGGTGGGAAAACAGCTTTAATGTTTCAATGTGATTAGCGTTTTTAGGAGGCTTCATGCACTTTCCAGCAGCTGTTTCTAATCATTTTCCTGTCAACTATGGCCACTGGGTAGTCCATAGTCTAATGGGTAGAGCATCGAGCTGCTGTGTTGAGGGAAACTTGGTTTAAAACCGACCATCGATCCAACTTGGGTCATTGGATATTTGCCACTGGTTATGTGCTGCTCTTCAGTGAACATTGTTCATGCCAACTTGGGTTACTGCTTATGTGCCCCTGGGTGCACATAAGAGGAGCCTGGCTCCTCTTTCGATGTTTTACTACTAGTTGTGGTGTTTTGCAGGCTTTGGTGTGTCACCACATTGCTTGTGTGTGTTGCAATGCTGCCAACTGTAGGGAAGTTTTCTTAACTCTAGAGATTTTGGGCCTCATTCAGGGAAATGGAGAAATTTTTTCAGATCTAGAGAAATTTTGCATTATGGCATAGAAATAGTGGAACTGCTGGTGTGACAGCGTGTTTGGACTTCGGTCACGGCAAATTACCTTTGTTTAACATGTGAGGAGGAGGAGGAATAAACTTTATTTGTGCACAGCAGATTAGAGACCTAGGCCTCTACCTAAATGACGGCCTCGAGCCCTTGGGCCCTGGCGGCATCTTCGGCCTGCTGGATTGCCTTGCGTTGGTCTTCCGGTGCACAGCTGAGCAACGCGGTCTCCCACTGCTCTCTGGTTTTAATTATTTTATTCTGTATGGGTGTGCGAGGACAAGCCCATACCATGTGCTGTAGGTCCGCCCTTTCTTCACAGAATCTACATCTATCCGTGTAAAGGTCCGGGTAGTAGCGGTGGTAGGCCACCGGGTTCGGATATGTATCTGTTTGTAAGAGGCGCCATGCCGTCGCTTGCCGTCTATTTAACGAGGAGTGTGCCGGGGGGAAATGGGCCCTTCCCAATTTATAGTGTTTGGTGATCTCGTTAAAGCTGGTCATCCGGTCTCTCTCTGTTCCCAGTATTTGTTGCGTGTCACCTGCTCGGCCTGTCAGTTCTCGAGCCAGGTTGTGCGCTATTTCGTTCCCGGGAAGGGAGGAGTGTGCGGGTGCCCATATAATGTGAATGTCGCGATCTTCACGAAAGTTGTTTAAAATTCTGAGTGCTTCCGGCGAGATTCTTCCTTTTGCATAGTTCTTGACTGCTGTCTTGCAGTCGCTTACTACGATGTTGGCTTCCGTGGAGGCTATTGCCAGTGCTAAGGCAGCTTCCTCCGCCACCTCTGCCTTCCATGTTTTCACCGTCCCACTAACTCTGCAGTCACCCTCTAGACTCGTAGCAACTATCGACATACTCTGTCCATTTGCGTACTCCGCCGCGTCCACATAGACCACGTCCCTGGCATAACGGAATCTTTTGTGGAGAGCTCTCGCTCATGCGTTTCTTCGATCTTGGTGAAACTCCGGGTGCATGTTTCTGGGGAGTGGGGGTATTGATAGATGTTCCCTTGTTTTCCTTGGGATGTCTCTCCGCACTCCGTGCTGTGCTTCGTAGGTTATTCCGATGTCATCTAAGATGTGTCTCCCCGTCAAACTCTGCGTAAGCCTTTCATACTGCGCTACTCTCTGTGCCTCAATAAGTTCGTCTAATGTATTGTGCACGCCGAGCGCCAAGAATTTCTCGTTTGACGTATTTGCCGGAAGTCCCAAGGCTTGCTTATAGGCCCTTCTAATAATGCAGTCTATCTTGGCTTTCTCCGCAGCGTAGAGCTTGAGGTAAGGAACAACATATACAATACGACTGATTACGAATGTTTCTATTAATCGGATGAGATTGTGCTCTTTCATGCCATAGTGCCTGTTGGATATCCGCTTTATTAGTCTGATTGTTTGTTGAACACTATTGTCAAGTAGTCTAATGGTTTCTCCGTTATGGCCGTTTTCGGATATGCGGAGTCCCAGTATTCTCAGGCTCTCCACTATCGGTATTGTGGTGCCTTCTACTGTGACCACAATGCCCGGCCTTTCCCTAATGCTTTTTCGACCGCGGCATGTGGGCCTATAGAGCAGAAGTTCTGATTTTTGCGAGGAGCATCTCAGTCCCTTGTCTTTGATGTAGTCTTCTACCGTGTTTACTGCGGTTTGAAGGATCTCTTCCACATGCCCATCGCTTCCACCCGCCACCCAAAGGGCGATGTCATCCGCGTAGAGGCTGTGTCCGAGTCCTTCTATCTTTTCGAGTCTCGCAGGAAGACCAATCATTGCCACGTTGAATAGAAAGGGAGATAGGACTGAACCCTGCGGGGTACCCCTATTACCTAGCTTGAGTGCGTCCGATTTGGATTCTCCAATTGAAATCTTTGCGGTACGATCTGTCAAGAAGTCTTTGATGTACGCGTATGTTTTACGTCCTACATCCAGTTTTTGGAGATTTTGTAGTATGGCCTTGTGCGTGACGGTGTCAAAGGCCTTAGTTAGATCGAGACCTAGTATGGCCTTAGTGTCTAGACTTTTCTCACCCGCATCTATGATCTGATGTTTTAGTTTGAGCATAATGTCCTGCGTCGATAACTTTGGTCGAAATCCAACCATGGTATGTGGGTAAAGTCCTCCATCATCCATGTATCTCGTGAGACGTGTGAGAACCACATGTTCCATGAGTTTACCGACGCAGGATGTCAGGAATATGGGCCTTAAGTTCGTCAGTTGTGGTTTCTTTCCAGTCTTTGGTATAAAAATAATTTGGGCTGATTTCCATTGACTTGGAATGCTGCCTTGCTCCCAGCAGTTATTCATGTAGTCTGTGAGAGCTCGGATGGATACATCGTCGAGGTTTCTAAGTGTTTTGTTACTTATCCCATCAGGTCCTGGTGCAGATTTCGAGTTGAGCCTGGTCAGTTCATATCTGACTTCTGCCTCCGTAATAGGGGTATCAAGATCTGGATTCTCGTTACCTAGGTAATCCGGAAGTACTTCTCTATCCGCATCTCCAACGTACATCTTTTGGAGCTCTCGGAAGAGCTCTTCTTCTGTGCCGTTGTAGCTGTGTATAACCTTCTGTAGATTGTGTCTTTGTATGGTTTTTGTACTTCCGGGGTCCAAGAGGCATCGGAGAATGTTCCAGGTCTTGGACATTCCTATCTGCCTTTCCATCAAGTCGCACGTGGCTTCCCACTTCTGTTGGGTTAACCTATTTGCATATATCTCGATTTCCTTTAACATGTGAAGTATGACTTTTGATCGTACTGCTGATCGAAGCAAGGAATGCATCTTACTAAGTAAACAAAAAGGTGTGGACACCTGGGCTTTATAACGAAGGACTGCTGCTGTGATATTGCCATTTGTGCCTATAACAGTGCTCTCGATGTATGTGCACTGCGAGTGAAATATTTTAACGGAGAAAAAAACATATGCTTCAACACAAGGAAGCACAGACAAATTAGGATGTAAGTGGGCATGTACATCTACCATGTTGCTCAAATATAATGCGAGTTTCTTTTTCATTTTTAAGATTTCTGGCTTCAGAACGTGCCTAACAATATATACGTGTTCATGACATGACTATAATGCACTACGTAAAAATTTTATTTTTGCCTGCTTGCCTTGCGTTCCTTGCTTGCTTCACTTTACCTCACGCAAGAGCGGCGAGGTGGGAGTTGCCGCTGCTCATATTGCAGCGTATTTCTTCTGACCTAAAATGCTGTTAGTGCTGCATCAACAGTTATGGCGTATTAATTGGAACCTTGAGCAACATTATTGGCCCTGCTGTGAGGGCACATCAAGGGAGTGGTCTTTGAAGCCCCGCAGTGCATCACCGTGAAAGACTTTGGCATGTTCGGGGGTGTCACGGGCATTATTATTATTGAAGTGCTGTTTGTTCGATAACCTTGGTGGGTGTTGCAGACGATGTCGTTCTCGCCGAGAGGGACACAAATGCGTCGACACCAGACCTTTCACTTTATTTCATGATGGGAATTCGCAAAAGCAATTAACAGTACTCTGCGGGCATCCACTTTTATACATTGTTTCGTGTTCCTTTGTGGCACCACTTCGTGTTATATTCATGAAATTTTAAATTTTTCTGAAACTGAAAATCCCCTCTCATTTCATATTTGTGGTCACATTATTTACGTGCACTTACGGTACATAGCACCGAGCATGAAAGTATGGTCCTGGCATTAGACAGGCATCTATGCACGCGTAGTATACTAAGATTTACATGGAAGTGCCCATAGGCAGAGCAGCTTTGCTCCTAGTGGTGATGTTTGGGCAACCCAGTGACAGCAATGACGTCCTATGGATAGATATCCCAAGAACATCCACTGGCCAGGACATGGATGCCCTAGGAATGTATCGAATATGTCTTGCGGACATCCTTTACGTGACCATTTCGCCACAGTTTTCGTGTTCTGTGGGCAACCCTTGCAAGTACATGAGAGAAATTAGAGAGACACGTTGCGTACGTTTTACGGACATATGCAGGGGCCTTTTGCACAGTGTTTGCCATAAAGTCAGTTCGGCTTGTAGTACATGCTGTGTGACAGACGCAGCGGGCACACCGCCGACACATCACGGAGCAGATACATTGTGTGCACCTGTTGCGAACACATGCGTGTAGAAGTGCAGCATACTCCTCATCCTTCTAGGCCTTCCACCAAGCGCAAGCGCCTTATCGAACTAATTGAATTTTTCAAAGTAAATTCTGTCAGAAAATTTCTAAAGTATGATGTACACATGAGCTGTAGACATGATAGCTTCAGATTGTAATTCGAACATGTGGGAAAACAATTATTTTGCCAAGAAGTACGAAGACAAAGCCTCAGTTGGACGAAACATATTCACCTGTATGTCAAAAAAGGTGCGTGTGGGATAACCTTGGGACATTCGTGGTGGGATATCCAAAACAGGTCCATGTCCAATATCCTGGGGACATCCGTAATAGGATATCCGAAACTGGACATCCAGCGGATGTTCTTTTTTTATCCAAAATGGTGTATAGATATTTCATTCAGATGTCCTATGGATGAAGTGTTTTCACTGGGGAGTTCTGCTTTAGAGGGATGATAAAATTGACCGCCAATGTGCGTGCTTCATAGCAAGTTATGTGTATGCATGTAAATGTAGTAGTGCTACTTCGATTCACACCATGAAAAAAATAATTATTCACATCTTTTACATTGGTGTCACGAAATGGTAAGCTGTTTGGACAGTTAAATTTCGTAAAAAAGGTTTGGCGCCCATCTGCCTTAAAATTCAAATAAAATTCTGTGTAATCTTGGCACTTTGCGGTACGTGCAAAACAAGTTTGGACAACAATAAAGTACTAAACACACTGACCTCTTCTTCTGTAACGTAGCTTGAAGTGGGAGGCTGTGTTAGAACAACTTATACTAGGACATCATTTCAGCTTGAGTCCAGTAACTTCAGTGTCTGAATATTTTTTAAACAAGCTTAGAAATTAATTTAAACTATAAAGATTGCAGTTTATTTGCATAACACAAACAGAGCTTTATCTTTGCAGAATACATATTGACAAACCTAAAGACACTTTGCAAAAATTTTGAGAAATTTTGTATTCGGTTTAGGGGGAAAACTTGCTCGGGAGGCTGGCAGAACTGGCCTGTCACTACATACAGTGTGTAGCTACATTGCTTAATGCTAATCACATTATCATGGACGTTTATTGTGAGATTGGTTCAACCGGAATTTTTTAATGCATGAATTGCTAAGATTGTCATAAATTATCGTATGGATATTGTATGCGTAGCAACATGTATAGCTTGTTTTCACATTCCAGAAAAGCTGGGTATGTTGATGTAGACAGCTACTTTCTGTAAAAAGCATGTGAGCAAGCAAGATGTTCATGAACACAGAGGAAAGCCTTTACATAAATGAAAAGACAGTTGCTGCATAAAACAAAAATTATTTCTTGAAAGCTTCAGAAAAAGGATGCCAAATCTTGTGAAAAGTAAGGCTGGGAACGCTGAATGTTACCTGTGTGCTCATCTTGCCATCCCTGCATTCTTGTGTCCAGGACAGATTAGCATGGATGCCACAGTGGCTCTTGGCAAAGACAAGCAGCACCAGGGTCCGAACCTGTTCCTGCTTCCCAAGAGGCTATCTGAGCAAGGTTGGTATCAGCCGTGCTTCTTTCTAATGTGTATCCTGAGCAAGGCACTATGAGCAGGAAGGGTATCGGTACTGCATGGACCTTTCAATGGCCCTCGATTAGATAGTCTGTGGACTTAATGGTGAAGGGAGTGCTGCTACATAGGCAGCACCCACTCGAGTCAATAGCCAATTGATTCGACGGAGTGATTTGGAACTTTGTTGAAATCTTAAATGCCATCTGTTGGCGAAGTTGTGTCAGCAATATGCTTATTCTTTCAGATTTATTTGTAGATGTTACAGTCTTGTATGGTATGTTTGCAGGGTGGTACAAATACAATAAAAAGCATTCACAAGCATAATCAAGCGTAATGTAAAAAAAAAAGAAACAATAAGAAAAAATATCTTTTTATACATGGTACACTTGCTGACACTAGTGCACCAGAAACAATGGATTGGAGGGAAAATGACAGCAAAAAATAGTTTCCCTTGTAAACAAAACTCGCTCTCGGAGGTTAACAAAGCACGTACCGTATTTACACAAATCCAATGCGGACTCTTTCCAAGGAAATTGGTCCAAAAATTGCTTGTGCGTAAGTCGGATATGAAACCAAAACTGCATTCGCGGTGTTGCAAACAGCCCAACGTCAGAGCTGTAAGAAACAGTGTCTGTGGACTCATTGCCGTCACAAATGGTGAGAGTGCATGTTTTCATGAATGTTGCTATGCGTTCATTTTCCGTTCAGCAGTGACAGAGTGGTGTTCATAGGGAATAACTTTAGAAGATGCTGTCACTTTCATTAGATTTTGTGGGGATCTGCACGCGATGCATCAGTGTTTATGGCTGCCAGCATTTCCGGCGTTGTTCCATGCATGCTTTCCACGCACAGGGCAAGGAACGTTTTCGGCTGCATACCTCGACAAGTCTGATGCAATGTCGCGAAAAATCTTGTAAATGTGCTAGTGGTATCTCTAAAAGTAATCGCTTGGGAATACCACCCCTGTGTGCTTGATATCTGTGGCCCATGATATGCAAATGGTGATAACAATGTGAAACCTCAGTTTTAAAAACAGTTTTTCTTCTGTGAAGGTAAATTTTGCATTTCTTGTTTTTTCTGATCACGAATGGGGGGGATGCTATACTGTATTTTTTCTTTATAAATCAGGTGCATTTTACTTTCAGGTGCACTTTTTCTTTCTTTATACCCGTGACAAATGGGTGTGCGTCTTAATCGACTTAATACAGTGATGTACATACTGTATATGTATGTATATACATATATATATATATGTACTGGTTTGTACATGACGTACAAGCCAGTACATATTAACAACTATTTTGTTATGTTCTGGCTTAGTTACCTTTGGATTTTTATGTAATTTTCTTCTAGACTCATTGTTTAATGTGTCACAGGCTGTTTTTTCTGATTATACTGGAATGAATTCCTGCTAGCCACAGGCTAGGTTTTTAGATGTGTTAGTACAATGAAGTTTCCTAATATGTTTGTTTATTTCAAATAAAATCAATCAATCAATCAATCCTATGAGGGAACAGCAGTTTGAGAATAAGCATGCTGGAGCAATCCTGACAGTATGCAGCTGACTTTGTGCAGAAGAGAAACAGAGAAGTGAAGGTGACGCCGTGCCTGGATACCAGGAGGGCGGCCGGCTAGAGCAACTGGCTTCATTGCTGACCCTTCAAATTGGCAGCATGCCAAAGCAGCACATCACGCATACACCCCTCACTGAGAAAAACTGGTGAGGCGTTTTTCCTTTATTTTGCAGACTAAGTTCAATTGAGCTCATGTTTCTATATGTGTGATAACTGGTTAAATAAGGGTTGGAAAGGCTCATGTATTACATTTATGTGCATTTTAAAGAAATTGAGGCACTCAAAATGATATTAGTGTATGATGTCCCTCGTAGCACAGTGTGCATTAACTGCCCACCTATTAATCTTATTGCCCTTGGACTTTATACGGAACCTAGGCTTTTTCTGGAACATGTTGTCGTACACTGGCTGAGGAGTGATTAGATTTGGAGTGCGAGCCCAGTGACTGTCTTGGTTTTGCACGCTGTACTGCCCAACTAATCAGGCACTAAGTATATATAAAGGGGCTCTCCTTAGTTCAAACTCCCTTTTATCCTAATAAATTTATCGGACCCTTGGAATTCGAATTAACATGATTCTACTGTATATGTGTACTATGTAGATATACTTTTTCTCAATACTGAATGAAAAAACCTGTTGGTGTGTTTCTTCACTCATTCTTGTGCATGATGAAATAAGCCTGTATTTTAGCCAATGTCAAGCTGTCACTATAGACAAACGAAAGAATAGCGGTCATGTGGGCAGCACGCCATCATCATCAAAGTCATCACCATTATCATCACTTGATGGTGACAAAACCATAAACAATCTCCCAGTAAATTTGCCTTGTGCAAGACAAGGCTAAAAATGTCTGCTGACAGTTCACAATGTCTTGTGCTCTAGTGGAAAGGTGTGCACAGATTAATAGCATACCACAAAGCAAGATGCCAAGTCAGGGCAAAAACATACTTCAGAATTTAAGCAGACAACCCAGCGGTCAGATATACAAATGGTGCAGGATATGCCCACAAACTAGCAACGGGTATCAGTGAATCAATCAAGACCTCAAAACCGTTGTCACTGAGGCACTCACAACAAACTGGCCAGCAGAAGCTGAAGAGGCAGCCATCACACTAGCCACCATCAACAGCAACCCACACACACACGATCTTAACAGACTTCCAAACATTGTGCCAAGCTTATCGGATGAGCTGTGTATGCAAACAGGCACACAATGTCCTAACGAAGCACCAAGCTAAGCTCTATCTGATCAAATTAGTCTGTACCCCTGGACGTGTGCACCTGGCAGCCAGCTCGCACATGCTGTTGCTTGAGCAAGGACATTCCGCACAACAGACTGCAGACAAACAGAACAAGCCAAGTATGATGGACACCCACTGACCCCACAAGAAGCTCACCAGAAAGGAGGCTGTTGTATGGTGCCTACTACAGACGAGCACTTATCTACACTTGACCCTACTACACCACTAGTACCCCGACCAATAAAACAAAGAATGTTCATTCTGTGCCACTTATGCTAGCTTATAGTATACAGCATGGGAATGCCAATGGAACCCCGCAATAGCACCTATCTCAAACCCTACGCCATCCTGATCTGAGGTCGTGCTGCTTAGCTTCAGCCTGGATGACCAAACCAGTATCGGGCCTGTTGGGTGGCCAAGGCCACAGGAACCCTGGAATAAGGGTCATTCTTCGTTGACCCTTCATTGAAAACTGTTTCAAGTAAAGTTCATTCTCTCTGTCTCTCTTGCAAGGTCTTCGATCCTATTAGTATGTCAAAGAAAAGTACAGGCCCTTAGATTTCTTGTTATTTAAATGTGTGCAGCTTGACATATGAGTTTGTAGGGAAAGTCAGCATGAATAAACTGAAGCCCTTCAAACATTCCATTTGAATAAACTGGCTACGTTAGCAGAAGTATGTAGGTGCCCATCTTGGTTTCAATATACAGTTGAACCTCGATATAACGAAGTTGGTAAAATCAGCAATTTGCTTTGTTATATTGAAATATTGTTGTATTGAAATTCGACCTTTCAAGCAAATAAGTGCAGTTGCTGATAGATTTTTCTTGCAAGGGCCGCAGAATATTCCGAATTATTGGGCAATCAGAAAAAGCAAACTTGAATGAAAAACAGTTAATTTTGATGAACTTGGGAGTCGGCGACAAATGAAACGGTTTCATGCTACGTCGACGATATCTTCATGACGACGGTACAAATTAAGCAAAGCCAGCCACGCTTTCGCGTGCACTCCGCCCCCGCGGCTAATAGCGTTGCCTGCACTGGGATGATGCTATCGGGAAAAGAAAAAAGATTATAGGGTTTTACACGCCAAAACCACTATGTGATTATGAGGTACTTCGTAGTGGGGGACTCTGGAAATTTAGACTACCTGGGATTCTTTAACATGCACCTAAGTCTAAGTACACGGTTGCTTTTGCATTTTGCCACCGTTGCCGGAATTCAATCCCGTGACCTCATGTTTAGCAGCCCACACCATAGCCACTAAGCAGCTACGGTGGGTGTCGTGAAGAGCCGCTAGTGGGGAACGAATGCCTCATCTGCCTCTTGCTCCAACGGGTCACCGAAACTCGAGATTACGTCATCTCCCATACTAAACGCGCAGGAAGACGGCTTACATGATGCCACACCGTCTCGGCAAGAGCACTCTTTGCACACACGGGGAATTACCTCTAAAGCCAGATGCGCGTATGCGCTCAGCCGCACTTACAGCCATGCGCAGCCGAGGCCGAAAGATGTGCCAGAAATCGAGACGTGGGCAAACTTAGCCCCCCCCCCTCCCCCCTTTTATCGATCAAGTGCAATCAAGCGTGCATGCTTGATTGCGTTACTGTGAGCTCGCTTCCCTCCATCTCTTTCCCTTTGCTTGCGCGGGAAGGCAGTGCTTTCTTGTCTCACCATCGTACACTTTCACTCGCACCTAAAGCACACAGTGCACGGGGCACGATAAGATATTATAGTACTTGGGCTTTATACTGAGCATGATGCAGCTCCACTTTGACACTCGCTCTTGTTGCCTGGTGCATGATTTGAGGCGCGTTTGGAAGCAGCCGCTTGTAATTCAATCATTTGACCATCTCCATCCGCAGAAGTTTCAATTTATTGTCTAGCCATTCCTTTGCGGCAGCACTGAAATTTCGTTATGTTGTAATCGCATACAAACACTACGTTATATTGAAGTTCTAAATATACATGGTGTTCTATGGACAAGAGGCTATGAAAAGTGAAATACTTCATTATTTCAAGGATTTCATAACATTGAAGTTCATTAAGTTGAAGTTTAACTGTATATATAGCTGCATCCTAGAGGCAAACTTTGTTAAGAGCAATGCTTCTGTGTTGGTCTCGTGGCTTATACTGATTTCTTCTGCAGGTTCCATTATTCAGCACGGCTGTGGGATGCTATGCAAAAGTCCATGGTGTTCATGGAGTACAGTCGTCTGCTTCCATGAGGCCTTGCGGTGTTTATTTCGCATATGTGGGAAGGCAGACTTGAACGTCTGAATTTGTACAGATATGTAAATAAAGTTTGTGTCAGAAGCATTCAAAGCAGCTGTTGCAACTGTTTGTTGACATAGACATCTGGGTCCTCACTGTGTACATCTGCCAAAATTATGTTGTGTTGTAATTAAATAATTTACAAATTTTACAAAGTTGCTGCAAAACACCTTTTGTGTAAATGAATAGGCATGCCTCCCACGAGATTTTGTTGAAGGTGCTCTGCACGATCTGAGTTTCCATGGGTGAGACATTAGCCTTCACTACCCTTCAGGCATTCCTTCAAGAGTGCGTTCTAATTTCCATCAGCTTGACGACGTGTGCCGCGCCTTTTGTTGCATTCTTCCTTCACACGAGGGCAGCACGTGTCTTGCAAAGGATTGATACAGGCGCATTTTTGTGTGCGCGCGAGAGAGAGAGAGATCAACTTAATTAAACATGCCATCACTGCAGCGTCGGCACTCAACGTTCAACACTGCTGTGAGCTGGAAAACGAGCACGGGGGTCATGCTGATAAGGTCCATCAACTTAAACATGCCATCACTGCAACACGGGCACCCAAAGTGCAACACAGCTCAGGATCTGCCGCAAGCCGGAAGATGAGCACGGATGTCGCGCCATACGGTGTATCAGCTCAATCAAACGCCTCATCAATCACTGCAACACGGGCGCCCAAAGTTCAACACTGCTCTGGACCTGCCACAAGCTGGAAGACGAGCGTGGGTGTCATGCCGATATGGTGCATCAACTGCATCAAACATGCCATCATTGCAACACGGGCACCAAACGTTCAACACTGCTCTGTACGTGCAGCGAGCTGGAAGACGAGCATGGGTGTCACTCTGATACGGTGCATCAACTTAAACATGCCATCACTGCAATACGGGCACCACCCAACGTTCAACACTGCTCTGTACCTGGCGCGAGCTGGAAGACTAGTGCGGGTGTCACGCCGATACAGTGCAACTTAAGCATGTCTCACTGCAACATGGACACCCAAAGTTCAACACAACTCAGGACCTGTCGCGAGCCGGAAGATGAGCGCGGGTATCGCGCCGTACGGTGCATCATCTCAGTCAAACGTCTCAGCAATCCCTGCAACACGGGCGCCCAACGTTCAACACTGCTCTGGACCTGCCGCGAGCTGGAAGACGAGCGCGGGTGTCACGCCGATATGGTGCATCAAGTTCATCAAACATGACATCATTGCAACACGGGCACCCAAAAGTTCGACATTGCTCTGTACAGCTGCCGCGAGCTGGAAGACGAGCGCGTGTGTCACGCCGATATGGTGCATCAGCTTAAACATGTCATCACTGCAACATTGGCACAGAAAGTTCAACACAGCTCAGGACCTACCGCGAGCCGGAAGACGGGCGCAGGTGTCACGCCGATATGGTGCATCAGCTTAAACATGTCACCACTACACTGGCACCCAACTTTTAACACTGCTCTGTACCGGACGCGAGCTGGAAGACTAGTGCGGGTGTCACGCCGATACAATGCGTCAACTTAAGCATGTCATCACATCACTGCAACACGGGCACCCAAAGTTCAACACAGCTCAGGACCTGTCGCAAGCTGGAAGATGAGCGTGGGTGTCACGTTGATACGGTGCATAACTTAACCAAACATGCCATCATTGCAACACGGACAACCGACGTTCAACACTTCTCTAGACCTGCCCGCGAGCTGAAAGATGAGCACGGGTGTCACGCCGATGCGGTTCGTGAACTTAATCAAACATGCCGTAATTGCAACACGGGCACCCAAAATTCAACACAGCTCAGGACCGGTCGCGAGCTGGAAGACGAGCGCGGGTGTCACGCCGATACGGTGCATCAACTTAAACATGTCATCACTGCAACACGGGCACCCAACGTTCAACACTGCTCTGGACCTGCCGCGAGTTGTAACACGAGCGCGGGTGTCACGCCAATACGGTGCATCAACTTAATCAAACATGCCATGTTGAAACGAGGGCACCCACGTTCAACACTGCTGTGTACCTGGCGCGAGCTGGAAGATGAGCGCGGGTGTCACGCCGATACGGTGCATCAACTTAATCAAACATGTCACTGCAACACGGGCACCCAACGTTCAACACTGCTCTGGACCTGCCGCGAGTTGGAACACGAGCGCGGGTGTCACGCCGACACGGTGCACTCCGGGAAGTAGGGAGCCGTCATCAAAGGTGGGCAAATTCTCACTTTTTTTTTCCTCCCGCATCCTCACGACGCAAGTACCATACCCCCCACCTTCACGTTGAAAATTTTGACCGCTCTCCCTCACCCTAGTCCTCGCGTATAAAAAATTTATGCGCTCTTCCTTACCCTAAGCACAAAAAGCTTTACCCACTGAACCTCAAGCTGAAAAGGCTACCATCCTTAGCTTCCGTTTTCTACAATTTCAAATAAACCATTGCTGTACCCGCGAGCGTAGTTTTCATTGTCTGTAGTGCCAGTCCTATTGTTAAAGCATGTCACGCTGCTTTGCTTTTAGGTGCTTGACCATAGGTCGGCTAAAGAAACGGAGCTCACTCAGACCCGTTCAAAAATTGTATTTTTTGCTTAGAGCTCACTCGGGCCCACTCAATCAGACCAAACCCACAGATCTCGCGAACTAATACATTTTCTTAAATTGAACATATCAATGACGAAACTTCCTTCATTCCAGTCTAATACATAGGGAATGCAGAGGGATTACAAACGCTATAACTTGAAAAAAAAAAAGTATTCACGAGAGTCGTTAATATACAAGCAATTTCCTTATTTGTTGTTCATCACGATGTCTTGTAAGAACCAATTAAGTTTGACGGTCGACCTTAGCAGTGGTGGATTTATTTTGCCCAAAGATGAAATGCGCAAAAGCAACCTTTAAAGAATGTTCAAATTCTTATTTGTGCATGTATACGCGCGTGCGGTGCGCACACGCTTTTGTTACTGGAGCGCATGTGCATTTTTGATACTTCGGAAGTCCTTTCTTTCTAGCACTATACTAAATGAACGCTTGCCTCGTAAACAAAAGCTTTCCGTGCTGGAATTATGTGCAAATTGAAGCTTGACTGTGCGTAATTCTATTCATCGACGATTTACTACAGAACCGCAGGAGGTCCAGCTCGCTGTAATGCTTTTTGGACTGTGACCATCGAGGAGACCATGGTCGGATCAAACGCTATGTGCTGCGATTTTCTTAAGTGCTGTTTGGTCCACGAAATCAACCGTACTTGCGTCTGTGACACAATATGTGTTCTATAAGTGCACATGCGCAGCTCTAAGTGACGCTGCTGAGCTGACAACCATATTTGCTGTCAATTGCGCTAAACGCGAGCATCAACACAGAGGAGGGAAAAGATCACGTGATCATCTCAAAGCCTAGTCATAAAAATATGTAAAAAAAAAGGTTCATGGGAAATAGGTTCTCGTGACGTGAATGCGACAGCAATACTTTTTACCCGCCGAGTGCGTGGAACAGAGAGCGCGCGATGAGGGCGGCGTCACTAAAACCTACCACGTGCCGTACAGTGTTTCAAAAAGCCCACTAACCGTGCAGGGCACGGAGGAAGGAAACTAAGGAGAGGCCCTGACGTCACTCTTTGTGAAGCAAAAGTGAAGCCGGAAGTTGGCGTTGCTCATGGCGATGCTCCGCCTTTTGTGCCACCCTCCTCTCTTGTTTACATCTTTCGCGAAACCACGCCGCGCTGCGCGTGGTATCGCGCGCGGAGCGCGCGCGCTCGCGCAACATCCGGCAGAGCACGGTGCAGGTAACACAGCGCAACAAGACACGGTGACTAACGCAAACCCGCCCACACAGCACCTTTGTCACGGCACGAAACCTACCAGAGCAAGAGCGCTCAAAAAATCAGAACAACGCCGCCATTGTGGCCCAAAAGGCGGGGCCATGCAGCAAAAAAAAAATAAGAAAGCAGCAAAAAAATGAGAACCTACTACGTCATTTCCGCCACACTTTTCTCCTAGCGCGCGGAGGGGTTAGGGCCTCTCCTTAGTTTCCTTCCTCCGTGGTGCAGGGCCTGCTGCTGCAGAGACTCATTGCATACATTTGCTCTGGAGAAAATGTCGTGGAGTTGCATCATAGGAGGCTGGCTTGCCGAGGCTAGCTGCTCGGCGTCGTTCTCCCTGCTATCTGCAATTTCCATCCATCAATGCACCAAGTGTGCGCGCGGAAGCAACATCGGCGACGTTCAGACGAAGTATACGATTCACGAGAGCATTGCTGGAAATCCGCCTCACCTCGTTCTTGTCGAAGGTTGCGCTGGACACTGGGCATTTGGAATGATGACTGGTCGCGCCACAGAGGCAGCACTGTAGTACCACTCATCATAGGCAATGCCACAAGCCAGGCACGTACCCAGGATTTTTTTTCGGAGGGGGCCCACCACCTTCATCATCATTTTCATCATCATCATCATCATCGTCATCATCATCGTCAGCCTGTTTTCAGTCCACTGCAGAACAAAGGCCTCTCCCTGCGATCTCCAGTTACCCCTGTCCTGGGCCAACCGATTCCAACTAGCGCCCGCGAATTTCCTAATTTCATCGCTCCACCTAGTCTTTTGTCATCCTCGATTGCGTTTTCCTTCTCTTGGTACCCATTCTGCAATCCTAATGGTCCAACGGTTATCTAAGCAGCGCATTACATGACCTGCCCAGCTCCATTTTTTCCTCTTGATGTCAATTAGAATATCGTCTATACCCGTTCGCTCTCTGATCCAAACAACTGTCTTTCTGTATCTTAATGTTATGCCTAGCAATCTTCGTTCCATCGCTCTTTGCGTGGTCCTTGCCCTCAAACATCTTTGTCAGTCTCCGACTCTCTGCCCCATATGTTAGCATTGGCAAAATGCACTGATTGCACATCTTACTTTTCAATGATAATGGCAAGCTTCCAGTCAGGAGCTGGCAATGTCTGCCGTATGCGATCCAACTAATTTTTATTCTGTGAATTTCCTTCTCATAATCAGTGTTCCCTGTGATTAATTGACCTAGGTAAGTGTGCTCCTTCGCAGTCTCTAGAGGCCCACTGGTGATCCTGATCTCTTGTTCCTTTGCCCGGCTATTTATCATTATCTTTATCTTCTGCATATTGATATCCAACCCCACTCTTACACTCTCTCTGCTAAGGTCTCCAATGATTTGTTGTAACTTGTCTGCATTGTTGTTGAATAGAACATCGTCATCGGCAAACCGAAGGTTGCTGAGATATTCGCCGTCGATCTTTACTCCTAAGCCTTCCCAGCTTAATAGCTTGAATTCTTCTAAGCAAGCAGTGAACAGCTTTGGAGAAATTGTGTCTCCCTGTCTGACCCCTTTCTCTATAGGTATCTCCCTGCTTTTCTTGTGTAGAATTAAGGTAGCTGTAGAACCTCTGTAGATATTCTTACGCGAAAGACGAGTCAGTAAGACGAGAAACTGTTTATAGGTTATATTTACAACAACGCTTGCAGCGCTGACCGGTTAGATTCACAGCGCGAGCCCAGTTCCTTCTTCCGCCTCTTTTCTGGAGTGATGGCACCCACGCGCCTTGTTCAAACAAATACCACACGCATGTAGCAATATTACTCCGCCAGTTAATCACAGAAGCAAACAAAATCATCGTCATACGGCCTTATCAAAATGGCGTCGTGCTTGATAGCTCCGGATCGTCCGCTGTTCTTGAAGAGTTTTTCCATCGGCGCAACCAATGAGGTATGCAGCAGACATGGACAAAGTGTACGGAGTCTGAGTATATTTCACTCTTCAAAAGTCTGTGGTACAGTTCTTTTCACTGCTGAGCCGGTTTACTCATGAAACTTCACTGCCAACTGAAGTGAAGCTTGACAATAAATAGTTGCAGCGAAGCAAGCATTTCAGTTCAATAAAGAATTAGGCTTTCGTCATTCCACTGTAATAGGCGAGGGAAAACGTGTAAAATTCAGCGCTAATAATTTTACTTTTTTTGTAGTTACCGCCTTATTTGGGTAACAGGAAAAGTTTGAAGTACGGATTATTTGCAGCCTCGTGGAGGAACAGTGGTTGGTTGTAATGAGGGCGTGGGCGAGGCTTCACTGTAGACTTAAGTTGTCTCCGACTATAGTAGCATTTTTTTGTATTAGCTCTGGAAGAATTACAGCGAAATATATATTTGCGGAACAATCACAGTTCTTTTGGATTCCTCGTTTACTGCTCCAAGTGCGAAAACGACTCGTGTTGTTATTTGGGAAGTTGCGTACCGCTGTGTGGCCGCCAGTCCCATACAACCGCGTAGAGCGCAGGATACTGCGATTGTAGACGTACTGCGCCCACCGCGAAAGGTTAGAAAAACACCCACAGAAGCACAATAGAGAAGTGGCTACGTGAGGTGGTTCGACCGATAACTGTAAAAGCGTCATTCAAAACACGTAAATGTTCTCCGCTTCCGACGGCGTTTTCTCTACTTCCTATTTAAATAAACAGATGTTGATCCATAAATATTTTATGAAGCAATGGTTATATTTGTTAGATTTGTTGTTAAATTCGCTTTTCCTTGCAGTTTGTTTGTTGCCTTGGCTCTCTCCCTTAGTAGATCGCTTGATTTCTCAGCTCCTTGCGATTTTTGTTTCCAGTTGCCAATTTTGCACGAAAAGTGCAATACAATTAGGGAAAAGCCAGACGAGGTAACGGGCGACAGTCATCTTGATTATGGGTTTGAGGGTTATTGCAGGTTTTCGTGATGGACGCTGTTTCACATTATTTTATTTCTCACCTTATCTAACCCATATCACGTGTATATGATTCCGGGCATCTGCCAGCGTCGCGACGAGCTGTCATTCAAGGAAATAATGAATCAAAAGGAAAAGTTAAACGCAATTGGCGTTTTCACCGCCCGCAACTCGTTCCACGAGAGTACAGACCAGCTGACTAACAGCCGCATCCCTTTCCTGGTCACAGGATGAGCCTAAACAAAAAAGGTTGAACTAACAAAAGCAACAGCTATGCGCGTGACAGTTGAATGGATGGTGACAAATGAACGCATCTCGAGTTAATCTCGCGGGCGCCGAATCTATGAGAAAACTGGCCTTCACATCCCAAGAGATGCTGATAACTACCGCCATCCAAAAGGAGTGAAAAAGGCAGCATAATGCTGACCGATGAATAGCTGCCAAGTCTCAACATTGATCTGGCAGCGCTTTAGGAATGTGTGAGGAGTGGTGGCGTGGGTGGGGAGAGGGGGGGGGGGGTATGCCATATGATTTCGGGGGGGGGGCCCGGGCCCCCCCCCCCCCCCCTGGGTACGTGCCTGCCACAAGCGTAGCTTAGCAGCACGACCCGCGAATGAGCAGTGCCATAATGTCAAGTCACGCTGAGCGGCAGCCACCACTGCTTCCGCACGAAGAGTTGAGCGCCCAATTTCTATATTGCTTCTGTCTAGAAAAAAAAGTATAGATAATTGTGAATCGCACTAAAGAAAAAGAACTTATTCGCTTTCAAGGGATGCGGTTTCTACAGAATAGGGCATAAAGTTGCAAGCACCTGCCCCTAGACCTTTAATATAGGGCATCTAAACGATATTTGCACATGAAACCCTTATCCAAGTTTATAATTATTAGTGTGTAAGTTTACCAAAGGTGACATACTCATTTGCTCAATTGCTCTTGCATATCTACTCTTTCTATTTGTGCTAGGGTAATAAACAGGGTGTCTACCAAACGGGAAAACTGGGAACTCTAATGGATTTTGAATAGTCGTGAAATTCTCAGGGAAAACTCACGGAATTTGTGCTTCTATCAGGGAAAATTAGCTGGAATTTTATTGAAAGGGAACGAAAGTCGCGGTAATGGCTCGAGTAACAGAGAGGAATCATAACGAATCGTCTATGACGCCATGTCGTCGGCTGGAGGAGTTGCCAGTATACAGTCAACGACCGACACTCCGGACGCCCGATAGTTCGGGCGGCTTCGCGGCTTCCCCACTTACCCCAAAGAGCCTATGCATAAGAACTTCTGAAATTTCAGGTGCAAGAACCCTTCGCCGTTCTATTTTCCGAACTTTTTGCCGTCACCGTAGGTCCAAGATGGCATTAATTGTAGCCACCATCGCCGCTATTTTGATTACCTCGCTGCGTCGAATGGCGCTCTCGCACGCAGATCTGCTGGCAACCGCCACCACGGCAACGCTAAGCCTAGCTGTAAGACGACGATGACGACAACGACGACGAACGCGCGAACAGTGGCTCGAGCCATTGCTGATGGCGATAGTTTTTGCTTACATAGATTTTTTGATGGAAACGAAAAATGCACGGAACCCTAGCCATAAACAGCGTCGTTGTAAAAAAAAAAAATATTGACAAGTGCTCGAAAACGTTATATGTAGGCAAGCGTTCAAACGCGGTAGGCAGTGTTTTAAAGTTTGTAGTTATACAATTGCAGTATAATCTCGTTAAACAAGGGACCGGATAATTATGTTCCGATTAGCAGGGATTCCGTTTACTGAGAATGATGTGCAGGGGTGCATCACCGCATGCTGTACACCGTATTAACATGTTTGGAAATGGGAGGTGTCATGAAGTGAATGTAGCAGCTAGTTTGTCTCGGGGTTTCGGCTTGGTCGACGACTTGCGGATCAACCAGGCTTCCCTAGGTTTGCTTCTGAGGGGGTACCGGTGACGTATCAGGGCAATAACATCGTTCTTACTGCTCAACTCGGTGGCTGAATGAGCACGAGGTCGTGCTGATGGAGTCGAAATTATCGAACGGCGCGTGTTAAGGCGTCCTAAATTTTGGTCGTTCTTATTTCGGCTGTCCATGGGGTAAATGGCGATGGCGCAAATCTGCCTAGACTGCATACTAAGTATTAAAGATATTTCAAATTTTTCCTTGCTGGAGTCATTGCCATCGTTTTTTAAGGATGGCTTTCAGCATATGTAGAAGACCGGGGCCATAAGAAAAAAAAATATTTTTTTCTGATCAAAAAAAAAAAAAATTTCAGAGCTTTAGCGTGGTTGCTTAGTGGCCTTGGTGCTGCGCTGCTAAGCACGAGGTCGCGGCGGCCGAATTTCCATGGTGACGAAATGCAAAAATATTTGTGAACTTAGATTTAGGTGCACGTTAAATAAACCCAGGTGGTCAAAATTAAACCGCACTCCCCAACTACGACGTGCCTCATAATCAGTTCGTGGCTTTGGCACGTAAAACCCCATAATTTAATTTAATTAAAAAAGCTTTCTTCTGTGATTCCCTTTAAAGAGAGTTGCGATAATTTCGGTTGCGGTTAAGTAAAGCTCTTTTTTCTTTGCATTATCTAAATACAAAAATCTACCAGTTTAGAGGTCATTGTATCGTGTAACCGTGTAGTCGTGTTTCGTGTTGTGATTGGCCGTCTACCCGCGAAACTAGTCGCTCACGGATAACGCGGTAATGGTGAACGAGTCGACCTTGTCAAAGCCATCTCCAAATGCGATGATTAATGAAAAACAATCTGGCACCGCCAGGATGGGTTTAGGCACTTTGGAAGGGGACATTCCTTTCATCTGACCTCAGCCCAAATTGCCACGTTCGCGCCAGAGACGAGGTCATTGTGCCTCAATCCCTCTTTCCCTGTTCGTACGCAGTGACGTGCGTTTGTTTTGGGCATGGTGTAAGAAGTAGCTTGTGGTTTTGGGCCAGGCTCTCCTAGGAGGAAAAGGGCTACGGACAGAAGTAGCAGCAGCGATTTCAGCGACAGTAGCGGTGTAGTCTATGACGTCAGAAAGACAGTTTGGCCAGTAAAAAGTATAAGTCGGGAACACGCAACCAATCTTTCAAATTCATTTTCAGGAAAGTTAAAGGACTTGCAGCCATATTATTTGGCACAGACAATCAGAGTCCGAAAGAGAACGCACACTCCAAATTTTATTAGGGTCAGTGCTGATCCAAAAATCGCCGCAGTTGCCCTGGAAGCACAAGCATTACCAACCGCGTGTCATTTAACGCGGCCGTGGACTGGCCGAGGATGCGCGCAAAAAAATCACGAAAGGCAATAGCGGATGCCGAAAAGGCTGACGTCTATTGCTCTAGAATCTGATGCGAAAAAGAGGTGAAAAAAGAAGAAAATTATACTAAAAGGTCATCACACATGTTGGGAGGTGTACGATGACATTTTGTTTTTGGTTCGGGTGATGACCCAAGGTGTGTAACAGGCTTGATCTGTCGTCTGTTAAGCTGCTACATCGCATCGCGCAATGAGTAGCAGCACAGCAGATGACCGAGCGAACTGGAGCAAGTGCCAAGAACGTCGCCATGTTCTGTTCTCACGTACGTGATCACCTTTTGCATCCGTCACAGGACATGGACCTCCTGGAGAACGAAGCCGAAAATCTTATTATAGAATAGCTCTCATTGTAAATTATTTAAGATATTCTGAGACTTGTCAGCATTTGAATGCGATTAGCATTCCTTGGGAACTTTGAAGTATGCATGTAACCTCTTTCGTCCAGTGACCCAAGCTGTCTACTAGCTTGGACTGCTAAGTATACGTGCTGGTTGTTGTCCTGTTCACTAGTGAAATGGCACAACCCACTTTGGGGGATTGGCCATGAATCGGGCGGTGAAGGAACTGTTAGCATTTTTTTCTAAATAAATGAGAGTGAAAGGAAATAACTATCTTGTAATTGGGTCTTAAAGTTTCGACTGTTACAGGTATGAATAATCAATCATCTAGATATTTTTGTAAATTTTGTAAACATTATAAGAATTTTGAAAAATTCTAACATGCAATTCGTTTTGTTTCACGCAGAGAGATGCAGAGGGCTTCACAAACGTCCCTGTGGCTGTAACCCAGTATGGTAGCCCCAAAGGAAAGGGTTATAGGAAGAGTCAAATTGAAGCCAAGCTTTTGGAGGTTGCTTTCTTGCCGAGCAGACATGGGCCACTCGGTATGTGCCCGAATAGCCAAGGCAAGGTAAGACAAGAATAGACAAGACAAGAATGGACAGGCTGCTGTCTGGCCTAGTCGACAACTTGGGCCACTGGATATCTACCCACTTTTGAACAATCCTTCACAATGGATGTGCCAACGTAACACAGTAGGTATCTACGTAGCTTTAAATATATACTATCGATAGGACTCCATCCACAACAGAGAGAAAACACGAAAATTGAAGAATGTCGTGTCCGTACTCTTTTAATGTTGCTACATTCACCTTCCTTTTTTTTTCGCTTGTTCTTGAATGCGGCTAGTAAACATGCGTCATCTCCTTGAGAAACACGTGACCGCCTCTTCGCGGAGTTGTGAAGACGAAGACGCCGAGAATGCGGTGTGTCGTTCTGCTGCAGCTGGCGGTAGCAGTCCTCCTGCTGCTGCTGCCTGGGCAGCCAGAGGCGGCCGCCGAGGGCCGGGGACGCCGGGTCGTCCGCTACCGGTGCCAGTACCTCCGCACCCAAAACAGCACCAAGATTGTGTGCAGCCCAGTCGAGGTGCACCAGCAGCAGCCTGGTGACTCCGCCTCCGCGTCCATGCAGCCGGAGGCTTTCAACGGACAGCGCGTTCAGAGTATGTCAATATCTAAACCAAGGTGTTGATTATTGTAGGGTGTCAAAAAGCGAGATGTAACTAGCGATCCCCTTTCATGCACCGCGCTTTGTGTACAAGTGTATACGCGCCGCGGTTTCACCTAAGACTCGCAAACACTAATGAACGTATTCAGGCTTGCTAACAACGTCATGGCACTTCTGACTTGACCGTGTGTGGCAGCATTGGCTATCATTCGCGGAGTGTGCCGGAAGAGCAGCAAGATGATCGCGTGGTCGCTGGCACCGCCAGAATGTGGATACGTGGGAAGTCTGATGCGTGATATTGGCGCCAGGGGTGAATAAAAGTGTGGGGTTTAGCGTCCCGAAGCTGCACAGCAGGCTATAGAGGGACGACGTAGAGGACGACCTCGCATTAATTTTGGGCACCCGGTGTTCTCAAACGTGCTGAGAAAAGTATGGTTCGCGAGCTCTTCTTGCATTCCGCCTCCATGGGAACGTGGCCTCCATGACCTGCATGGGATCAAACCCACGACCTTAAGTTCAGAAGCAAAATGTCATAGCCAATGAGGCACCGCAGCGAGCCCAGTGGAGATTCAAATCATAAAGGTTTTTGAAGTGCCTTCTGGTGTGTTCTGGCAGCGGCAGCAGACTCTAAACGGTTAATTTTGTTCCTGTTCATTAAAACATATCTGAGGGTCGGGGCATGAGGTCCGCAATTAGACTCGGTAATACTTAGTACTTAGCATAAAATATAAACTATTTCGACGTGTGTTTTGCTGCTGTCTCTAAGTATGTGGTGGATGTACATGTAGCGTGAAATAACAAAAGGAGATTGTTGAGGTACGCGTAGATGGCTTTGTGTTCGTGTGTTTGCACTATTGTCGACCTTTGTATTGCGCTGTTAGCATATACATGATGTATCAACAACGAACCCAAAGAAGTTAGAATGCTGTCGACGTAAGAAATGTAACAAAGACAAATTTTTAGCAGGTGATCGTAAGAAGATCGATACCTCTGAACTGTCAAATTATAGGCCAATTTCTATTCTACCGGTAATTTCTAAAGGCATAGAAAAAATTATTCACACGAGAATAACAAATTTCTTAGATAAGCATTCCGTTTTGTCGAATGATCAGTTCGGGTTCAGACCAAAAAGATCCACTGAGTTGGCACTGCTCAAGCAAAAGGAACTCATCATAAATGCATTTGAAGACAAGCTCCTTGTCCTCGGAATTTACATTGACTTTTCGAAAGCCTTTGACTTAATCAATCATGACTTGTTAGTAAATAAACTAAACCACTACGGTATAAGAGGGATTCCTAATTCTTTGATACGGTCATACCTTCAACATCGTAAACAAATTGTAGCACACAATGAAGCTCTGTCTGATGGCCAGTACATAAGATCGGGCGTGCCGCAAGGCAGCATCTTAGGCCCTTTGTTGTTTTTAGTTTACTTAAATGATATATTTTACACTAAGCTACCGGTGAACCTTACTGCCTACGCTGATGACCTTACGGTGCTCATTACGGGTAGTAGAGAAAATGACTTATCCTCTAGAGGTAATGAGTTCTTGCAATACATGTGTCAGTGGTCGCAGGAAAATTACCTAAAGGTGAACACAAGCAAAACTAAAGCCATAGTATTTCGAGCGAAAAACAAAGTTGTAAAGGATATTACGCTTAAGTTTGAGAACAACTATATTGAAATCGTGCGTACTATCAAGTGTCTGGGAGTAACCTTCTCGGAATCGCTTAATTGGGATGCCCAAATTAATAACGTAAGATCAAAAATGAATAAAGTGAATGGGGTGCTATGTCGTCAACGGTATGTGCTATCAACAAAAATTAAACTATTAATCTACAATGCTTTCTCAGTTCCAATACTTAACTATTGCCACACTGTCTGGGGCACAAGTACGAAGCATAATTTATCCAAGATTACTCTTACCCAGAAACGTGCGATAAGATTAATTGCTAACATACCATGGTATGCCCACACAGAAAGCTATTATTCCGAGTTTAGCATCATTCAAGTGCCTAATCTTTATTCCTTCAGATTAATTCTTATGTACAAGAATGCTATTAGAACAAATAACGCAGATATGTTGACACTGTTCAACCTTCAAAGCAATGTGCCCATATACAATGTACGCCGTTGCACCACTTGGTCTACACCGTTTTGTCGGACTGTGTACCGATTTCAATCAAGCGCCTATAAACTTCCCTGTTACCTTAACACACTTGAACGTAATAACATCTCCCTGGAAGAAATATCGAAAAATAAGTTAATTAGTGTTTTGCCGCTCCTGCACTAATGTATAGTGTTTCATTATGTTTTTGTATGTCGCGCTATTGTTTCTTACGTCATACAATGTTAACAAATGCGCTAAGGCTGTTGTCGATTTTGTACGTATATTTTCTTACTGATCCCTACTGTATTTTTTGCCCTTGTAAGTTCACAAATTTCGCAATGTATTCCAATGTGTCTAGTATTTCTCTGCGTTTGTCATGAATAAGCTGCTTCTCGTCATACTGTCATGTGGGGCGTAATGGGGTTTTTTCAAGCCGCTGCATGCGGCTTTTACCCTTACGTCCGCTCTCATTCTGTATTCTGTGGAAAGAGAGAAATAAAGATTATTATTATTATATTATTATAATACAAAAATTCAAAAAAATTCAATTCAAGTAGCGTCTATGCCGGGCACCTGTGTCTGCTTCTCTTTGGTGTTCTGTCTTGTCTAGCTGGGCGCTCTTTGACTATGTATAGATTAGCCACACAGCGCCTCAAAGCGCTACCACGAGGGAAGTGTGGGAGAAATTGCCACGTTCTCGCTTTCATAAGCAAATTGTTGTTCTGCGACAAAGCACTAGCTGCCACAAGGGAAATAAAGTGGCAAGGTTCTTACTCGTTTGTTCCATGCATGTTTTTGGCTATTGCGCTGGTGGACGCCGGTTTCAACCCGACCACCAGACATATTTCTTTGTTGAAGAGGACCAGATCATGCCAGACAGATAACACGCTCAAATTGGCTGATGGAGGAGGCAATGAATGCTTCGCATTAAAAAGATTTCACGAACGTCACCGCGAGGCCGTTCTCACACAGGGGGTCCCGTGTGCAGCAAGCTGTATCAGCTCGCGGAGCGGCTGGCGGCGTTCGAAGAAGGCGCCTGGAAGTACTGCGACCCCACCAGCTGCATGCGAGAGGTGAGCTTGTATTATTGCGTCCTGCAATGGCATTCTCGCTGCGGCCATGTACTGACAAGCTTTTCGTCGCCGACGCAGAGCCCTCACTGCACGAACAGCGTGCTGAGCACCGAGTGCAGCCAGTGCCTGGGCCGCTGCTGGATCATGTACGCCTTTCCGGGCGCCCGCGTGGGTCCGCACGCCAAAGACTTCCCTTGCGATCCACTCGCATGCGGTGGAGCCCAGGTTTTCTGTACGTATAGGCGCCATCGCTGCGCGCACTTACATACGTTTTCGCAATCAAATCCTGGGAGATCTCCGCAAGTTTCAGCGCGTCTAAACGCTTTACTTACAACGCGCTAAGCCTACTAAGAAACATCTGCTAAGGTGCACGCCGCTCACTGCGCCGCACCACAGAGCGCCGCGGTGAGCGGATGGCTGTTTGTCGATGGTTGAGGTTGGGGGGAGGGGTGAAGCGGCTTTGATGTCAATGAGCGGACAGTATACCGGCGCCGAATGCGACAAAGACAGTTCCTCGGGGAACGAAGTATGGTTAGCAGTAGATTAAAAATAGCTAGTTGGTCATACAGAGCGAAAGCACTCGGCGGCGTTAGAGATGGGGACGAAAAATGCACAACATGGGCACATATGATTAGGATGGCTGACGAAATGGCAGGGTCAAGCCGCTTCAAGATTGCTTCATTCCGCGATTTAGAGTGATCTACTAAAAAAAAGATTGATTCGCCATCCCGGCCCTGCGAAATTGTATGTCCAGCGAAGCTGTCGAAAACCACCACTGCAACTGATGAGAGGGGCTGCAATGCTTTATTGCTGTAGAGTAATGGTAGTGATGGGAGTAATTATAATTTTGGCAGCACGCCGCGGTTGGTGGTATTGCCGCTTCTTTCCCCTTTGTCGCTCCTTGTAGTCACGCTGCGCCTCGGGAGTCCTATATATATATGTGTTGCCTACCCATAGCGGTGCTACAACAACAACGAAATCAGTTGCTAGCCTTGTTCATTCATATATGAAAGGCTACTGACGTCACTCCCCACGGCGCAAGCTGACTTCGCCGCGGCAGCTTTACCGGAAAACGTATGCGGGGAGCGCTACGTGCTCCGCATTGTTAACAGGAGCTCCTTATCATCAATAATGTGGTTTGGATGCTTGGTTTGTGCTCGTTCTTTATTGAAACGAATGCTGTGCTGTATGTTGTGTCCGCGATACCAAAGAATGTATGCACTTTTCACTTCAATCACTGAAAGTATTTATATATATATATATATATATATATATATATATATATATATATATATATATATATATATATATATATATATATATATATATATATATATATATATATATATATATATATATATATATATATATATATATATATATTATGTGAGGACGCGCCGCGAGAAATCCCGACCAACTAGAAGCTAACAGATTCACTGTAATATCAGGCCATATGTCTTGTGAACAATTAGGCTCGTGTTTCGTTCATTTGGAGAAAACATTGGCGACTTTTTGTTTGAAAAGAGCAGCCTCATAGACAAAACCTTTATGTCGGTTCTGCTGGATTAGGGCTTCAGTAAGGGCTGAAGGTAACCGACAAAGAGCAAACATGCTCTTGTACAGATTAAACAATAACGATAAACATTCTGGGCGTTTTGCATGCTTGCGTATTTGTAAGGGTTCAAAAGCATAATTGCTTTTATTGCGCTTTGAATCATGCCATTTTACCAAGAAAAAAAGTTAACCTGCACAACAATGCTCGCCTGTCGCGTAACTTCCAACTTTAAGCAAGTTATAAATGTATAGTGGCAATAGGTGAATATGAGTTGATTTCACGACGCAGGTGGCGGATACAAGTTTAAAGACGACTAGCTAGCCCGCTATTATACCCCAGGATTGGCAAAGCCTGCTGCACCGCTGTCTGTGAACCTCGGCAAGTTTTCTTGGTGAAGTCTCACATGCCTGCAGTCTCTAATGGCGGATGGACCTTGAGGCATTCACGCGTCGGCTTTACCGGTGAACTGTGAGAGTCGTCACGAGGAACTTCTCTGTGCATGCTCCGACGTGCAGCCGCTGAAATTTTTTTGTGAACTCTATTTTCGTTAGAACACGCACTTACTTTGTACGACTGGGTAAAGCGGCAAAAGTTTGTCATGATGTCCCGAGGGTTAATACAACCCGATATGCTTTTCATATAGCTGACATGAAAGGTATAGCAAACTTCATTTAAGCTTTGCAGTTGTCGTCCTTGACCATTCTTTTAAGTAGGTTGTTCGTTATTGGCTGCCTGTCTGCGCCGCTGACGCGTGTATCTTGATTAACTTTTTAAAGAGGTTGTATGCAGCTCGTATAATACGCTCATGACGCCTGTTATACATTCATGGACAAGACTAGGACACGATCGCGCTCACGCCTGTCATTTTATGAGCGTAGAAAAAGATGGGTATTGCATGTATATCGACCGCTGCAGGCTTGCGCAAATTGGACCGTATATGCCACACTCGCAGCGCTTGACTAACCTTGTGACCAGTGGCCAGTGAAATGGACAAGAAGAAACGTCCGGATATCCTTCTAGTTTGATCTATGAATAATTACCTAGATTCAAAAGAATTCGATGCTTTCCTACTTCATTGAAAAAGAAATGCATCTAGTACGATCCGTTAGACTGGCAACTGAAGCACAATGGTTGCACTACGTGGCGTTGCGCACCAGCTCACATTGAAGCTGTGTTATGTGCTGGTAAGTGCAGAAGGCGCAACGTCCAGCCCAAGTGTCCATATATTGCCTACACAGATGAGTGCTTCCTCTTGGACGTCCCTCTTTATGGCTTGAGATGCAGAGCACCTGCCAATAATACATGAAAAGTGCGGGATGACATCACTAATCAGTAATTACGGTCAACTTTAACTTTAATGCAGACATGGCATTATGCAGTCTCACTTTTCTGAATAACAACGTTTTTGCAGTTGCGCTATATTCTTACTTTGTACATTCTCAATCTGTGTCGATTGGTTCCTCACAGCGGTAACGATGTATGTAAAAATTTTATTGCCTGTCATCTAGTGTACTCCATCAACGTCTATCATTATGTACGCGAATATTTGTATTTAGTTTATACGGAATCCTTCAATCGGCAGTGTTTAGCACCAGCACATGTGTAGATGACTCGACAAGCGGGTACTGTTGAGCAAGGAAGTACGGTAAGAGGGAGCTCTGGACAGGCTGGGCAGGATATCGATGCGGCACTGCTCAGTTTTTAATGACGTAGATCAAAAATCGATATTTGTAGCATGCTTGCAGCCTCAATAAAAATCTGATGCTCGCTCATGCTTACGCCGCTTTTCTTTGGTATACATAGTACGATGAGAAAGCTAGAGAATGAGAACGATTCAGCTTTATTTACAGCGGTTAGTCCCAGCCATTGGAGCTTGTACTATGATGCCGTGTGGTGGGAATGGTAGGACGAAGTTGCCTACCACACGCGATGGCTTACATATATCGCGTGATTGTCAAAAGCGAGTTATATATAGTACTATGCTAGGCTCTTCTCAGTTGTACATCATCCGCTTCTTTCAAGGAAACTGCCGGCTCCGAGCCGCTGCCACAGAAAAGCTTTTCTATCTCCTCGAGACTCTTCCCCTTTGTCTCTGGCACAAACACGACAAAGGGCACGAACGCAACCAGGACCAGTGCACCGTAGAGCCAGTACGCGCCGGCTGCTCCTAGAAGGTACTGAATGTCGAAGTGCTCCTTGACCACCAGAAACCCGGTCGCGAACAGGAATGCCGTGCATATGCTGGAAGCCACACCTTTAGCTCTGAGCGGGATCATTTCCCCAAGAAGCACGAACGGCAGCGGGCCCAGCCCTAACGAATGTCCCACGGCGTACAGGCCGATGGCGAGAAGCGGAAACCAGCCGTACTGCTTGGAAAATTTTTCGCCGTTCATCTCCTTCAGGTGGAAGTACAGGCCAAGGAGTCCAAGACCGATCATGGTGATCACCGACGACGCTATCAAGAGTGCCTTGCGTCCAGCTCTGTCGACGAGGATGGTGGCCACGAAGAATGTTACCGCGGTAACGCCTCCCAGGATGATGGAGCAGTTGTCGGACTCCAAGGATGTCCCGGCCTCGTCGAAGATGTCTTTGGCGTAAAAGAGCACGACGTTGATGGCGCCAGCTTGCTGCATGAACATGGGCAGAAGGGAGTACAAGAATGGTTTGTACATGTGTGGTTTCCGCATCTCGGCCAACGTGAGACCCGGTATGTCGACAACGCTGCGCTCCAGTGAGCTGAACGCTACGCCGATGAGTGGGCCCCTGTAGAACTTCAGCGTTTCGAGAGCCTGACCGCGACGACCCTTTAAGACGAGCCATCGAGGAGACTCCTGAACGTAGAGGGCGAATGCCGCGCCCGATAGGAGTGCTGGCACGAGGCAGGCTACGGCGAGCCACGTGTAATAGAGCCACTTGCCCATCACGTAGCCCATCAGAATTCCCACGGCCATGAGCAGGTTGCAACCCGTGTTGAGCAGGCCTCGCAGGTGTGCCGGGGACACTTCCGACAGGTACACCGAAGTAGCCGGCGCCGCTGTGCCCATGCCGCCGCCGGTGAGAAAACGGCCGACAAAGAGCCATGGCGTAGACGGTGCCAGAATGATGCATATCCAGCCGGACACGAACCACACGGCGACTGTGACCATGGTCTTCCGGCGCCCCATTAAGTTTACTAGTTGACCTGGAAAGTAACGAGAGTTCTTTTTCTATGACATGAGAAAACGTAGCTCTTGTGCTGAATCTAAGGTGAAACTGACGTTCCAGCAGAATAAATGTTCCTGTCATTCGTTGTATTATACACTTATCTGTGTGTTCAACTTTTTTCTATAACACAATGAAACATTAGGTTAAATTTCAGTGGGCACAGATGATTACTTGAGCATAGGAGTCACTACACGGAAATGTTCTAAACCCTAGGAATGAACGTATGACAAGATAGCGTGTTAAATACCAAATATAATGGACGCAATGTTTTGTAAAACATTGGCAATAATTTGCATAACCTTAACGTTGGCATCTGAGAAAACGCATCGCTTGGGGGCACATTATTCATTTATTGCTGCACTGCCTATAACTAATCCGTCATACTATGGGAAATAAACTACCGGACGATTTCTTCACCTAGGGTCTTATGAAGAAATCAAACACTTGTGCAGTCACTAATAGCACGAGGCAGCTGAACACAAATAAGAAACTAAATATTTAAGCTGTATTTTGGGTGAATTGTTTCTGTGCAGGAACCGTTAAGCAAAATAAATTTAAGAAGTAAGATAGAGGACTTAGGCGCTTGTGTGTAACGTCTAACGTTTTCGAAGATGAATTGAGAGAAATGCTACCTCGCGTTCTTTTAAGTGTATCTCTCTTTCATCCATGACCGTGCTAGACTGTTAAAATTCATAGACAGACCAGACAACCTTTCATGCTCACTCGACCGAACAGTGGGGAAGCTGGCTTTGAGTCTCACTTGTAATGGTAGCGTGGCATATCACAGCACCATTTCAGTCCCTATACATTCCAGGGTGGATAGCACGAGCACTTAGAGCTCAAGAAAGACACTGGATCTAGAAAAAGAAGACACACCACTCGCGCTGTGTGTTCCTTTTCTACGTCCAGTGCCTTTATTGCGCTCTGTTTCCTAATAATGCATTACGAACTAGCCCACCAATCCATCCTATTGCAATGTATTGCACAATTTGCAATTGTTGTTCACAATTGAGATTTCACTGTGAATGAGAACGCGAGGCAAGTCACAGTGGTGTTTCAGATTGCATACTTGATTTTATTGAAAGGCGGTCATACGTTTATTGATTGTGAAATCCGCTTGTGATTTGGGTGACGATGTCATATTCATCCGCCCGATCTAAGTAGCTTTTAAACGGGCTGTGATTATGAAGATAGGCTAAGGTCTAACTCAAGACTGGATGGGAATGAGATCTAAATTAAAATAAACAGCTTCTATTTCAGTGTGATGCTTTGTTTTTTCCCATACAAGCCGTCTGCACGTGCATGACATTAATTTTGATTTGGCGAAGAATATTGTGTTTAATAGCCGCAGCTTTACTTCTTTTCCCCGTTAAACTCTTGCTTTCAGCATTGTAAAACGTTACGCGTTGTTAAACGATGCTTTTAGAATGTTTTTTTTTAAATTGGGTGTAATACCGAATAAAAATCTTAGCTAGTCCGATAGTCTTAATTTGTTTTGCGTTCGTGATTTTCTATATGAAGCGCTTGTGTACCATCTGCATACCGCGGCGCAAAACGAGTAATCCAAGAGTAACATATCGACACACATTGCAAGATGGGCTTATGAAAGCCACTGATCAACATCTTGTAAAACTACTTTGTGAATAATGCCAGGATCCCACACTGATTCTTACTTGCGGACTTGTGTCAAACGTCTGCTCCATAGTCATCCTCAATAGCGGTCGAACAAGATGTCTCTGAAGCCAATGTTTCGACAAAAGGACTTGTTTTCGTCAAGGCCTTATCAAGGCCATCAGGGGCTTATAGAAATGTTGGCTCCATAGACATCCTTGTTCGACCACTGTTGATAATGACGAGCCTCAATCTTCCCGTCAACGTCTATATTGTTGGAATATGTATGCCCTCAATACGAGCACAATAAATTTTCACCAGCTTCCAGAGAAACTGGCGTTAGTTGGCGGCGGATGTCTCGCGGTTAGATATTACGCACGGGCATCTATTGAACAAGGACTGTACTTTGAATATGCCGAGTTGTCAGGTTGCTTACCTCCGATGAGACCTCCCAGCACTGCACCGGGCAGTACGAGGGACCCGAACCACGTGGCCTCAACCTCGGTGAGGCCGAACCGCTGCCGGATGTGTGGCAGCGCTGGCGATGAATAGGCACATATGAGACCCGCTGACATCGTGGCGAGGTAGGCGGCAGCCACGCAGAGGGAGAGACGGCGCCGAGCGGCGGCCGCCTTTGCCGCATCACAGTTCGATTGGCCGTCTGCGAAGTCGTTACCTGCACGTGTGTGCACGGCGGCAGTGAGAAAGGCGTCGAGTTTGGCACGAGCGCGGAACGAGCGCTGGACAGCATGCGCTTGAAGAGACTACGTGCTATTATCGGAAGTGGCGAGCACGAACTGCTTCGGCTCGGCTCGACATCGCAACATTAAGAACGTCAGTACGTAGTAAACATTTTTGTTGCCATTAAGGGTTTCTAGTGTGTCCATTGGCTAACATTTTTTTTTACCTTTGAGGCTGTGAAGAAAGTTACTGTACATGACAGCGAGCTCAAGCCACACTTGCGATAAGCGCAGTGGTTGTTGAAAACTGTGTGCTGGGACCATCTGGTGCGCACCGAAATATCTGACACGGGAGTTCGACAGGGATAGATGTGAAAGTTTATTTACTGTAGTTTTCGTGTAGTGTTTACTTGCCACAAGAAGCCGCCAAAAAGGAAGACTTAATTTACCCCAGTTAACGATTCGATGGTACACCTGTAAGGTAATGGTATTAGCAATGACACAAATGATTGAGGGTGCGAAAAGTTTTACTGTGTAGGTAACCTGCAGTGACCACATGACATTGCGATTCTTGCAGTGTTCGCTGTACATCTACACTGTGAGTTGCTTGTGCTTCAACTGAACCTGGATGTCATTCCAATAAAGAGAAGAGGTGCACATTCGGTTTCATGACTCAGCCGAGCTTGATGCTTCCAACTTCGGTCAATCACCGCCGCTATGAAATAAGACCTAGTGAGCCCATGCTCCCGCGTTCAAAACTGTACGTGCTTGGGCGTCTAAGGTACGCGAAGTTACATGTATACATCAGAAGATGAACGCTTGTAGGTGGGAATAGTTAGCTGCGGTCGTACGCGCGAGAGAGCGTCTGTCACGGTGAGCCTGATCGTTGTCTTGCAGCAAAGCTCGGGCACGACGCCGATTTCACTCTCCGGTTGAATGAGAAATGGCGAAATTAGCCGGCCTCCAGCACTGCGTCACATTGTTGGGTTGATTCGGTCGAAATTTTTCTCTTCGAAATAAAATGAAAATTAGTCCACTTACTGGAGAAAAAAATTTGACCAAAGCCCCCTTGTTTCATCGCTCTGATGAAAATTCCAAAACCGCGTAGGTACAATTTGTATATCCCAGCTGCTAGTTGAGTGAAACATTCTAAAACAACGCCAGAAGTTTGTGAACAAAACTCATGTCGCTTAGGTAACAATTCAAAACAGCGCGGTTTAGTGTGTTTATTTTGTTTACGAAAGCTGATAGATGTGACATATTGACGTTTTCTGCCAAGCTGGTTATCTTAATGATAAGGTTTAACTAAAGCTACATGGGGTGACGCCGCAATGGAGGGTGCCTGATAAATCTTGACCACGTGGGGTATATCCGACGTGTGCAAAGTGATATTTGCTGTACTAGTTGCCTTATTGTTGTGGTAAACTGGCGTTCTTGAGCCGAAGAACGGGAGTCAGAATGCCGTGGTCGCCTTGCCACTGTATCTGTTGTATATACATTTAAATTAGGTAGCATACCGACTCCAGTCCCGCTCACCTAAGGATACGTGATAGAATGTGCCAGCATGGCTGGATGAGAACGTAGAAAGAAACAGACAAGCAAAGACAGCGCTATCCCTATTTGTCTGTTTCTTTCTACGTTCTCGTTCATTCGCGCTTACACATTCTATCATGGGTTCAAACCAACTAGCCCGCAAACGTGTTTTACCTAAAACTACGCATACAGTCTGTGGTGATTTTATTTCTTGAATGTTTGAGAGATAGCAGCACCGAAAACTCTTCAAAGGGTTCCTCATGCAGCCATCGCCGTGAAATGCGAATAGAAAACAAAATTCAAATCCTGTATTCTCACGAACTGCCCGGAGGCTATTGCGATACCTTGCCTTCGGATGCGACCGCGACCGAAGCATGTGCGTAGGAGGACTCCCGGCAATACTGTTCAGGCAAGGCAACAGATACGTGACACCATTTTCCTGAAGAGGGAGAACTAGCAACGAAGCCGTGTGCTTTTCTTGTGGTGATGCTTTTATTCTACTTCTCGGCCGTATTGTCACGGCTATCGAGCCTTCTTCTTTTTTCGAAAGGAACTTTATCAGCCTGCTTTTATACTATATCAATTGGTAGCGAGACGGAACAATCAGATTGTACGCGATAAGCCTACTTGTGTTAAAGGCGCTGAAAGTGCCCCGCTGACAGCCGGTGGATCTGGAATGGGCGCTGACTCCCTATAGATAGATATACGTAGCAGACGTAATACCTCTCATCTCACGTGATGACAGGAGGCTTTTCTTTTCGCTATTGCTGCCGAGTTATATCTGTGGCAGGCACGAGCTCGCCCATGAACGACTTGTTTTCGCAAGATCGTCGCAAGATCGCCTGCCTTTTTGGTTACTATCGCGTGGCAACATTTGCAGAGAGAAACGCCACGACGTGAGAGAGCAATGCGCGACAGCTTCGAGTACTTGCCATGTCATTTATTACATTGTTTCAATACGTGCAGCCTCCTTCATACAGCCGAACGCCTTTATAACGAAGTGCTTGGAGCCTCCGAAATCATTACTCTTAAAAAAAAAAAGTGTCAGTTTCGCTCGAAAGGTGAAGCACTGATTGCGGTAGCAAATTAATAGATAGCTATGCGAAATAAATATAATAGTTTTATCGGTAGTATAAACGTGTAAACATTCGCTTACTAAATAAATTAACAGCGATATAATGTGCAAGCGCGACTAAACGAGGACGTAAAAGAAACAGACACATAGAGACAGCGCACTCTCTGTGTGTCTGTTTCTTTTTTCGTCCTTGTTCAGTCGCGCTTACACATTATATCTTGCGCTCCCTCCGGGTGTCTGTTTCTTTCTGCGTCTTCGTTCCGTCGTGCTTAGACATCATGGATTCAAACTAATTAACAAGCACGATCTCACGCGCCCACAGGTAAACTTTAACACAACTCGTTCCATGAGTGCGGAAACTCGCTGTCAAATGCTGGATTGAGGAATCGCGGCACCAGCAGCGATCGAATTGACCTTTGTGTATCTCTCGCTTCAACGCCAGCGAAGCGTCGAAAGCACAGCGCATACGAAATACTGCGCGCACTCTGCAAACATCGCAGATCGCTTTGAAGATGAGGCGCGCGCGGGTGCGCACTCTGGCCGCGTCGCAGATCGCATTCAAGATACTGCGCCCGCACGGCAAGGTCGTAAGCAGCAGCCGCCGTAGAAGAACGCCCTCTCCCCTCCTGCCCTCCTTCGCCTCACGTCTGCGCCTCGCGCGCCCCAGGAGAGGGCGCGTTTTCAGCCAGCCTTGCTTGTTCGAACACACGCGTTGGCCGGTGCACCCTCACACGCTTTTCACTCGCACATACAACATAGCGCTAGCGGCGACGATTTTATCGCTCTTTGACTTTTTGCAGAACCTCACGGCGACGGCATAAATGTGCCTGGCGTGTCCGTATAATTGCTATCACAGTAAATGTTCACATCCTTTGGGTCGTATTTTGTCCCACAACAATAATCGTCATCGGTCTCGTCTTGCACGCATTTCCTTTCTTTAACGCAGCGAACCGGGTACTACCAAGTCACGAACGCCTTGCGCGTTATCAGCGTGTGACACAGCATTCTCGACAGGAAAGTAGCGAGCGCTGGGTTTTCAAAGAAGGAAACGCAAGTAAGGCAGATGACTATTATTGTTGTGGGACAAGATAAGCCTCAAAGGTGTAAACTTTTTTAGTAGTTCGTTACACAGGTCACTTCGTTGCAAAGGTCGCGATGCTTTCGTTATACAGGTCGGTCGGTAGAGGCATTCGTTGTAGAGGTGCTCGACTGTATACTTAACCCGAACGCGCCTTCGGGGGGGAGGGGGCGTTTTGATTCTCCCGCGAAGGTAAAGCTGAATATTTTTTTTTTCTTGATTGGGTGCCTTCACGGCGGCCGCATTTCGATGGGGGCGAAATGCGAAAACACCCGTGTACTTAGATTTAGGTGCACGTTAAAGAACCCCAGGTGGTCAAAATTTCCGGAGTCCCCCACTACGGCGTGCCTCCTAATCAGAAAGTGGTTTTGGCACGTAAAACCCAATATATTATTATTATTGATTGGGTGCCTTGAATGTGCTATCATACTGAATCTACATTGAAAAGCATTCAAAACCATGATACCCCTTACAGAAGGCGTTTTTAATCTAAACACGCTAAAGCTTTGTACTTATTCTTCGGGTTAAATGTGACGGTTGCTGTACCTATGTGTACCTATTCTGTATTAAATTATAACGTTTGCGTTTGAAATTGTTCCATTTTACTTCGCCGTAAAAATCGAAAGAATTTCCCAAGCTTGACGCAAGCCGAAGGAATCTGAGAGCAGTTGTGACCACGTGGGCTGCGTTAGACTTGACTCGCCAAACAATCATGCAAAATACAATACCAAGAATTCCTGAGCAAAGAAAATTAATAAATAACAGGGAAAAAAACAGCTGTGATTGATCTTATGAGCAACGATCTCCCCCGTTGATTATGGGTGGAAAAGAATTTATCAACCATAGACGTAGAAAATAGCAGAGGCATATCCTACATAGAGGAACACGACAAAAGCAGTTTTCTTAGCTTAGCAACAAGTGTTTATGTGGCAAAAAGAGCCACGGTGCCCTGAGCGCAGTGAGAGGTGATCGTTAAAAGAGCAGGAATGTTTATCATCGTACAGTCTCTCTAAAACAAACACAAAAAATAAAAGTGGCAGGAATGTACGTGGGATTTTTCTCTCGGTAGCAAGGGGAGACGAGGCTTGTCGCTATGCCTCACAGCTGCGCTTGATGAATTGTCGCAGCCGTTTCCGCACCGTCGCCTGCTATGGGCTGTAATTTTTGCTGCACCTGCTTGCAAACGGCTGCGCAGATGTGCACGATTTGGAGAAACAGCGGCGCTGCTGTTGATTCGGGCTGTGAACGAGACGTGCAAACGGCAACACCAGCCTGTGCCTAAGTTCTGACGGCGATCACCTCAATAATTATTCGTCCGCAACGCTTGCTTGTTGGCGGACGGAGGCAGATAGACGTGCCGGTTCACGTATGTTACATATTGCGGAAAGTCTTCTTTTTCCTCATCGTGCTCGTCGTCGTCAACAACAACAACAACAACAACAACAACAACAACAACAACAACAACAACAACAACAACAACAACAACAACAACAACAACAACAACAACAACAACAACAACAACAACAACAACAACAACAACAACAACAACAACAACAACAACAACAACAACAACAACAACAACAACAACAACAACAACAACAACAACAACAACAACAACAACAACAACAACAACAACAACAACAACAACAACAACGTCGTCGTCGGCGTCGGTGACGACTACTCGGCTGGTGGTCTCCTAGAGTAGAAAGCAGCAGTAAGCTGCGCCTCGCAAACCAACGTTTAGAGGTTCCGTAAATCTCTTGCCCAACCATGCCAGAGCAGCACACAAATTTTCGGAGACAACTTCGTACTGCGATAAGCATTCTAATAGCTATCGCACATGAGAAGAAAGCTGCATTGCGGCTGTAGCGGTATGGCGTCCACGACTGCATAGTCGATATATGTGTTCATGAGGGCTGCGCACGCAGCTATGCACCAAGAGTCGTGTAGTGTCGATTACTTTAACGCCATGTTCTTGTACACGGCTGTCACGCAGCGCGGTCGCTTTTTGTGCGTTGCGCAAACATTGGCGGCCTCTCCGAAACACGCTGTGTGGTGACGCGTGCTTGTGCGGAAATACACCATGCGAGTATATTGACCGAAGGCTCTGTAAAGCATTCTCGCGAGGAAAGAATCCTGGGACCTTCCGCAGAATGAACGCTTTACTGCGCTTTTGGCAGGATATGATGACTAAATGATTCATTTAAGTGATTCATTTACAAAAATTTAGGCGGTTTTTTGGAGAAGCGTAGTGTATATCCAGACGCGATGACAGGTTTCCGAAAGGGTAGGTCGTCAATCGACAGCGTTATTGACCTAGTAACAACTGTTGAACATCAGAAATGTCGCCGTCGATTGACGGCTGCTGTCTTTCTTGATATCAAAGGTGCTTTTCACAATAATCTACATGAGGCACTTTTACATGCCCTTAAAGAATATGGCATCGGTGGCCGCATGAATTAGTGGGTAGCCAGCTATCTTCAAGAGAGAATGATAATAATGACAACTTTAGACGGTGAAACAAGGAACCATACCGTCTATCGCGGAGTGCCTCAAGGAGGTGTTGAGCACAACTTTATTTAACGTTGTTCTCGTTGGACTCGTTAAAGAACTCGCAGGCACAGTCTCGGTCTCTGTGTACGCAGATGACATCTGTATATGGACCACGAGATTAACGCGCTTGCAAGTGCAAACGAAGCTGCAGCGTGCGGCTTCAATAAAGTCGACACATGCACATAAACTGTCGCGGACTGCAGCTCTCACCGACAAAAAGTGCAACCATGGCATTTAGACGGAGGTCGATGGCCTGCTACCCCGTTATGATTGGTGGCAAAATTGTACCTTCGGTAACCCACTGCAAGTTTCTCAGAGTCATCATCGACGGTGGCTTATCTTGGTCGAAGCACATCTCTACATTAAGAAAAAAAGCTGGACAGTTTTACTCAAATCATTCGACATATGTCTGGAAAATCGTCGGGGCCATCCAAATCATCTCTTCTGCAGCTTTACCAGGCACTTTTTGTTGGCTACCTACGCTACAGTTGCGCATGTACTTTCTCGGGTTTGTACAACTGCTGTACTCACACTTGAAAGTGTTCAGGCTCGCACCCTGAGAATTTGCCTAGGACTTCCGCGATGTGCGTCTACTTGGGGCACTATTGCAGAGGCACGCGCTTGCCCAGCTCGAGTTTATCTGCAACATGAGCCATTGCGAGTGCATCTAAGGCTACTGATTAGACACTGGAATCATCCATTGACGAACGTCACAAGCATACGGCCTGTCGCCACCTACTCACAAGCCGTGTCATCGCAGGAAAAAGACTTATTGCCGTCAGACTTCGAACCATTTGACATGCCAGAAGTTCCACTCTGGACGATGGCAAAGCCAACGGTGAGACTCTCAATCCCCGGAATAACGAAGAAGTCGAAAATGCCGCTTGCTGGGCTCAAGCATTTCGCGTTATCCTACATTGCTTACATGTATGGATATACCAAACGTGTTTTTTCATATAGTTCTGTGACATAGACCTCTTCCGCGGCGGCTTACACGGTAACTGGAATGGGGATAGCACAACGGTTCAAGATAGAACACAGAACGTCGTCTACAGCAGCTGAGTTGACCGAACTTCGAGGACCAATTCACTGCATCCTGCAACAAAACCTGGAGAAGTGGACAGTGTTCTGTGACTCAAAACCAGCACAGCAACTCATCAGCAATTATATGAATCACAAACCCACATATAGCCCTCTAATTTGATATCATGTCTCTGCTTGCTGAGGCGTCTCAATCCGGGCATACCATCGTGCTGCAGTGGATTCCTGGCCATTGTGGAATAGCTGGAAACGAACAGGCTGACGCGGAAGCAAAAAAGGCGCACACTGACGGACACATTATAAAGATTCATTTTTCCTGGTATGAAATCAACGCGTTGCTCCATAACTCCACAAAAACCTCTATGGCACGACAATGGGACAACCCCGAACATCAGCAGGAGCGCCTCCATAGATTTGACGCTGGTTTACGATTCCGGCGTCCACTTCGGTTGCGGAGAAGCCAGGAAACACTCATCCATCAATTACGGCTGGGTGTGGCGTACACTCACCGATATCTTCACAAAATTGGACAAGCACGGAACCCTGACTGTAGCGTCTGTCACTCTTCCGAGACAATAGCTCACATACTTTGCGTGTGCATTCAATATGCGACCGAACGAAGAACACTTAAGTCTAGTGTTGACTTCTTGGACTCACGCCACTTTTCGGAAGAAAAGATTTTGGGCGTGTGGATAAGAGTTGACCGTGCCCAACGTCCCATAAAGTCACTCTTGAACTTTCTACGTGAGGCTAGTTTAGACGATCGCCTCTAGAACCCGGGAGAGACGTGTAGACAGTGCGAAATGTGTTTGTGCGATAACGTTTTGTATGGACAAGATTACTCTTGCGTGCATTGTGTCTAGAGTGCGCATCCGCATATTGGACAACGTGTACATAGCACCATTGTACCATAACATAATCACCTGCCACTTACAATTACTTGTGCTTCCCACTTCCCCTTACCAAACTGAGGAGTAGCAGGCTAGAGACACGCTCTCCAGGTCGACCTCTCCTCATTTGTCTTCATTAAAATCTACACGTGCTCCTTTTTGCTGGCCCAGAATGCAGGAATTCCCTATATGCAGTGTTGTTATATACAGGAAAACTGCAGACTGAAATGCCGGAAGATGCGTGACGGAAACGGAGCTTTTTTTCGTGGCGTGACATGCGTTACGCGCTGCACTTCGTATTTTGTTGGCTCACGTGACGTGTAAGCCTAAATTTTGTTATTTTATTTTAAATGAAGAATGCAAAGCAAGGTCTCTTTCAGACCTTCTATTGTATAGTCCCAATCCCTACTCAAGGAAAACAAAAGAGAAAGTAAGAAGAAAATAAAAATAGCAAAATTATAAAACAAACACTGCACACTCTATAACACAAGTCACATGCCTGTAAGTAGTGTCATTACAGGCGTCCGCGCTATAAGCATCACCGGAAGCACTACCACATCACACATAATCGGGGCAGTCACCATACCACTTTTGGGGAACCCCGCATTAAAACGTGCAGGTCAACTTAATAAGTGAATTTAGTGCGAACCACTTAAATGGCACTAACGCAGTTTCGTGCTCTTATAAGCACCAAGACATTGCACTACTGTGCTTGTGAAATAAGTTAAAGGAAAACTTGCATTTCATTGGGAAGTGCAAGGAAGAAAGCAAATAGTAAAAGCTAGCAGTTAGCCCGTAACTAAAAAAAAAATGGCTGTGGCTTAGGTAAGGTTAAGCCCAGGATGCGAAGCATACTAGCCTTTATTTTAGTTGTTGAACCACTGTTTAGCCTGGTGAACTGCTGTTGCTTGGCTATATTTGGTTCGGCTAGACGAAGAAACAACTCATGCATTACTTCTTCGCCTTCAAGAGTGGAACGCGACAGCGTTCCCGTCGACCCGCCAAGGGGTGTAAGACAATGGGCTACAGGGCAGCGACTACGCGCCCCGCATTGGACGCGGTGAGCGTCGAGCAAAGCAGCGTTCGGCGCGGCAACGAAATGTGCGCCTGAGCAAGAGACGCACGCCTTAGAAACAGCGCGTTTCTAAGGCAACACCGCATTCACTAGAGGCGCTTTTGTACCGCTTTGAAGCGTTGTACTCGTGGCTCAGTGGTAGCGTCTCCGTCCCACACTCCGGAGACCCTGGTTCGATTCCCACCCAGCCCGTCTTGCAAGAGTTGAGCCAAAGCCACTTCTCCTCTGTCGTGACGTCACGGTGTCACGTGATTTCATGGTCACCGCCGCGCCTGAGGAGCTGGGTTGAGCCCTCGTAATATGCTTCGCATAAAAACTACGTTAGCAAATACAGACATTGTTGTCGTACCTTTCAGAACGCCTGGCGAGTAGTCCATGTTATGTGGTTTCGCTGACATGGGCATTCCATTGGAGGCTCTGTTTTGCAGCGGCATGAAGTCAACACTACGAGAGTCCGCGTGCGTCTTCATCCCCGTCGCAGCTCTGCGCGCGTGGATCCCACGTCAGACGCATCCGTAGGGCGTGCACTCGAATAGCGTCAGAGATAACGTTTTTCTAAAGAAGCAATTTTGAAATATTCATCGACCATTGTTTGCTGGCAGGCTCGGGCAAAGATGGAGCTGCAGGGCACGCCTGAGTGTAGGCAGCAACGCGAGGGACGAGGAACTGTGTTGCGGTTGAATGTACGATGAGCGCATGAACCTTGGTGACTCCTCAGGGATTATATGCTTACGCAGACGCCCCCGACATAAATGCGGCGATAGTGAGCTTGCTCTTCGGAATGGGGGCAGACGGCCACTTCTACAATGCGCTTATCGACAGTACAGAGCTGCTACGCCGAATTTATGTTTTAATGTTTTAATTAGACAGTAGGATTCCCCCGGTCCGTGCCAGTTCTGAGTTGGCTGTTTTCTGCCGGCCGAATCAAGAACCTCAGGCACGAAGCCCACGGAAAATGCACAGCTGTGGCTTTCCACAGGAAGGTCCCGACGCTGGTCCGGGCTCGGCCGCACCGCTTTTTACGGCGGCGAGCCTCGCCCAGTCCCGGTGCAGTGCCGTTCCTGCTTCTGGACCCCAGCCCGACCGGCTCAGCCCTCAGAGCCAATCGTTTTCCCAAGGTTACGGATCCGTTTTGCCGATTTCCCTTACCTACATTGGTCTATCGACTAGAGGCTGTTCACCTTGGAGACCTGCTGCGGATGTGGGTACGGTCTGGCACGAAAATCACACTCCCTCACTCGGATTTTCAAGGGCCGACAGGAGCGCACCGGACAGCGCAAGAGCCGCACTGCTCTACGGAGCCACCGTCCCTATCTCGGGGTGAACCCATTCCAGGGACTCGATCTCCTTACAGAGAAAAGAAAACTCTTCCCGGGGCTCTCATCGGCGTCTCAGAGCTGGTTTGCGTTGCCGCACTGGGTCCCGAAGGACCGATCTCCGTAGCCGGGTTCGGGACTGTTAACCCGATTCCCTTTTGGTTGCAGCGGGGCGTCTCGGATTCACAGACTGAGCTGCACAAACGCGCCCGCTTCTGAAAGGATTTCTCATTTCCCTAAGGACCGACTGACCCGTGTTCAACTGCTGTTCACATGGAACCCTTCTCCACTTCAGTCCTCAAGGTTCTCACTTGAGTATTCGCTACTACCACCAAGATCTGCACCAGCGGCGGCTCCAGGCGGGATCACGCCCGACACCTTCAACGCCCACCGCTGCGGCCCTCCTACTCGTCGCGGCTTAGCACCCCCACATTTCGTGCTTTTCTGCCGGCGACGGCCGGGGATAGGCGCGACGCTAGAGCGCCATCTATTTTCGGGGCTAGTTGCTTCGGCAGAAAGCAAAATTGGTGCGTGTTATGGGGAGCAGGGAAGGAACGGCGCAACAAAGGAAGAGAGGGCCGGAAGGGAACTTAAGGCACGGCGTAAAGGGAGAGAGAGTGACGTAGGAAAGGAAAATGGCAGGGAGGTTACGAAAAACGGAAAATCGGATTTTCTACCATACTATGGAGAACGGCAGTGGGGGAATATGGCATAGGCGCTAGGAATAGCAGGGGAGAGTTATTAGTAGAATTTGCGGAACAGAATAATATGAGGATAATGAATACCTTCTTCCGCAAGCGGGATAGCCGAAAGTGGACGTGGAGGAGCCCGAACGGTGAGACTAGAAATGAAATAGACTTCATACTCTGCGCTAACCCTGGCATCATACAAGATGTGGACGTGCTCGGCAAAGTCCGCTGCAGTGACCACAGAATGGTAAGAACTCGAATTAGCCTAGCCCTGAGGAGGGAACGGAAGAAACTAGTACATAAGAAGCCAATTAATGAGTTAGCGGTAAGAGGGAAAATAGAAGAATTCCAGATCAAGCTACAGAACAGGTATTCAGCTTTAACTCAGGAAGAGGGTCTTAGTGTTGAAACAATGAACGACAATCTTGTGGGCATCATTAAGGAGTGTGCAATGGAAGTCGGTGGTAACTCCATTAGGCAGGATACCAGCAAACTATCGCAGGAGACGAAAGATCTGATCAAGAAACGCCAATGTATGAAAGCCTCTAACCCTACAGCTAGAATAGAACTGGCAGAACTTTCGAAGTTAATCAACAAGCGTAAGACAGCTGACATAAGGAAGTATAATATGGATAGAATTGAACATGCTCTCAGGAACAGAGGAAGCCTAAAAACAGTGAAGAAGAAACTAGGAATCGGCAAGAATCAGATGTATGCGTTAAGAGACAAAGCCGGCAATATCATTACCAATATGGATGAGATAGTTCAAGTGGCTGAGGAGTTCTATAGAGATTTATACAGTACCAGTGGCACCCACGACGATAATGGAAGGGAAAATAGTCTAGAGGAATTCGAAATCCCAAAGGTAACGCCGGAAGAAGTAAAGAAAGCCTTGGGAGATATGCAAAGGGGGAAGGCAGCTGGGGAGGATCAGGTAACAGCAGATTTGTTGAAGGATGGTGGACAGATTGTTCTAGAGAAACTGGCCACCCTGTATACGCAATGCCTCATGACCTCGAGCGTACCGGAATCTTGGAAGAACGCTAACATAATCCTAATTCATAAGAAAGGAGATGCCAAAGACTTGAAAAATTATAGACCGATCAGCTTACTGTCCGTTGCCTACAAACTATTTACTAAGGTAATCGCAAATAGAATCAGGAATACCTTAGACTTCTGTCAAGCAAAGGACCAGGCAGGATTCCGTAAAGGCTACTCAACAATAGATCATATTCACACTATCAATCAGGTGATAGAGAAATGTGCGGAATATAACCAACCCTTATATATAGCTTTCATTGATTACGAGAAAGCGTTTGATTCTGTCGAAACCTCAGCAGTCATGGAGGCATTACGGAATCAGGGTGTAGATGAACCATATGTAAAAATACTGGAACATATCTATAGCGGCTCCACAGCCACCGTAGTCCTCCACAAAGAAAGCAACAAAATCCCTATAAAGAAAGGCGTCAGGCAGGGAGATACGATATCTCCAATGCTATTCACAGCATGTTTACAGGAGGTATTCAGAGGCCTGGAGTGGGAAGAATTGGGGATAAAAGTTAATGGAGAGTACCTCAGTAACTTGCGATTTGCTGATGATATTGCCTTGCTTAGTAACTCAGGGGACCAATTGCAATGCATGCTCACTGACCTGGAGAGGCAAAGCAGAAGAGTGGGTCTAAAAATGAATCTGCAGAAAACTAAAGTAATGTTTAACAGTCTCAGAAGAGAAAATCAATTTACAATAGGCAGCGAGGCACTGGAAGTCGTAAGGGAATACACCTACTTGGGGCAGGTAGTGACGGCGGATCCGGATCATGAGACGGAAATAATCAGGAGAATAAGAATGGGCTGGGGTGCGTTTGGCAGGCATTCTCAGATCATGAACAGCAGGTTGCCATTATCACTCAAGAGAAAAGTATATAATAGCTGTGTCTTACCAGTACTCACCTATGGGGCAGAAACCTGGAGGCTTACGAAAAGAGTTCTACTCAAATTGAGGACGACGCAACGAGCTATGGAAAGAAGAATGATAGGTGTAACGTTAAGGGATAAGAAAAGAGCAGATTGGGTCAGGGAACAAACGCGAGTTAATGACATCTTAGTTGAAATCAAGAAAAAGAAATGGGCATGGGCAGGGCATGTAATGAGGAGGGAAGATAACCGATGGTCATTAAGGGTTACGGACTGAATCCCAAGGGAAGGGAAGCGTAGCAGGGGGCGGCAGAAAGTTAGGTGGGCGGATGAGATTAAGAAGTTTGCAGGGACGGCGTGGCCGCAATTAGTACATGACCGGGGTTGTTGGAGAAATATGGGAGAGGCCTTTGCCCTGCAGTGGGCGTAAGCAGGCTGATGATGATGGAGAACGGGGGAGGTAGAAAGATACGAAGAAAGTAGAGAGAGAAACATAGAGCGCAAACACACAACCACAGCCGGTCACGATTACCGCAAATTATAATCAGCTGTTGCACGCTCAACACCAATTTATTATTGCTCTCTTTCTTTTTTGTCAGGACGAGATGTATAATGCCTCGAGATAGCTCTATATTTCGGTTTGCTTGTTTGCGCTATGTTTAGTAAAGTGTGCAATGCACAAGATCCTGTATTCAAATTGAGGCTTCATACACAATGTAACGTGCTTTATTTCACGTTTCTTTTTGTAACTAATTTTATTATTTTGTTACCCGCTCCTGCCATGGCTGCCAAATGGGCGGCTGGCAGTGTTACGTCAACAAAAATAAGTAGAAGTCCACGTAAAGCTTCTTGCGCTGGTCTATCGTCCTTAACTACTAAAGTCTTCGTCCCTCTCTAAATAAGGAAGAGAAGCAGCAGATGACGCACAACGTTGAGTCACCGTCATTTGGGGGCAGAAGAAAGTGGTTGAAGAGAGAGAGAGAGATGTGATTCTACTTATAGAAAGGCAGAGAGGTTGGTCTGAAAGAGAGGAAAATAAGAAAAGAGAGGGAGGTTAATTAGACTTTGTCCGGTTTGCTACTTTGAGTTATAATAAGCTATAGTTTGATCTGGCCTGATACTCGTGTACTGGGAAAAGTAGACGGGGAAGAAAAGGAAGTATAAATGATGTTGATAAGAAGAAGGAGGTGCTTGCATACAAGTCCACTACATTGGGGAGAAGTAAGGTAACAGGAAAATGGCGAGACGAAAAGGAGCTTTACACACCCATAGAACTTGCTACAAAAAATTGCTGGCTGTCCCGTAATCTAGAGCAGATGTAAGCATGAAATGACAACCGGCAAAGCAGATTGGTTGAAGGCGATACTATAGCCACATTTTTAAAATGGGTGTAGTGCATGATCGCAACGGCACACCCTTCCACACCACACTGCACTACGCCACACTGTGCACTCGTCTATACGGACGCTACCCAGCTAGAAGAAAACCGGCTGAAGGTGGCACAACAGGCAGCGAAAGACGTCAGAGAGACACAGCGCACTAGCCAGCTGGAAGAAAAGCGCCTGAAGGAGGCGCCATCTCTCGAGGCGACGCAGAACCCGCGTCGCGGAACTCACGGACCGCCGGCGTTTAAAAGAGCACAGGCAACCCTGTCTCAGCGCCAAAAGATTACAATGAAATGTATGGTGCCCTGTATCTGACATGTGAATGTCGCTATAATTGGAATTGACAAATCAAACGAGTGCACTAGAAGTTACAACTTGAGTGATATTGTGAAGAAACATTAGGAAGAACTGGGAAGCCATATTTTTAAAAACTTGTTTGGGCATTAACTAGCGTATGTATTGCGGTACTCTACAAAGGATTGGGGGCCAGAAAACGAATTTTCTGAAGTTTTCGCTCGTTGCTCGGATAATCTCGTTGTGTTCTCGCAACTTGCCAGGATAACGCCTCTGGCCTTTGGCTCAAGGTCACCCGAAGGCCACCGAGAACAAGAGCTAAAAGCATTGCATGCTTAAAATTACTAACTCTGGGTCTGCGATAGTTCTGTTACCTTGGAAATGATGCTTCAGTAGAGGGATTTGTCCAACCGTTGGTTTTGCGGCTTCAAGCATTCTTGTGACATTATTTATCACATTTTAATTTCGTAAATTCTCCCTGCAATTGCAGTTTTCTAATTGCAACGAGGCATTTGGACTCTCTGCTCACATGCGTAATCATTCCAATTATTGCGTTTATTACGCGGTATTTGTTGAAGATAAATCAATTTGTCAAGTAAAGAAGCAGTTCGAATGCAGAAGGGCGAAGCTTAGGCAAATCCATGTAGCGCTATTATTACTACGCTGGCTGAACCGCCACACATGCAGCTTCCATAGGTGCTAGCGTCACAGTTACTTCTAGTCATTTTTGTAAGCCACCAGCGGCGCAGAAGAGGCACTCGGTACCAAGCTCTGATATAGACCACGCCGCACAACTAGGCGCAGTTAACTTCTAGCCAGTGGAAACTGTATAGTCATATGTACTATAGTATTGCGTTTCCAAGTGAACGAAAAGGCCAACTAGAATACTGTCATTCAAAAAAATTAAAAAAAATGAAGGATGGTTCAGCGCAGTGAAGCAGGTGCTCGCTGCTGTTCATTTTCGGTTGTGAATGCGTGGGGGTGAAATGCAAGAATGCCCGTGTGCCATGCGCTGGGTGCAATTTAAAGATGCCCGATCGGTCGAAATTAGTTCGGAGTAACCCCTTTCGTCGTTCCTCGTAATCAGTGTGAATTACAGCGCGCACCGGCACAGGAAAGGACGAAGGCTAGCGCTGGCCATTAGGAATGCGCGATTTCGAAAGCCTTCAAGCCATGCTCGCTGGACGCGCTGAAGCCGCCGAACAGTGCTTGGATTTCTGGAAGCACATGAGCACGACATATGGCGATGGCTATCAGGGTGACGGCCCGCTGTTCGCTGTAATTCACCAGTTACATGCAACATTAAATAATCCGGTCTCAAACCTTGTTGCAGCTCATAATCAGATCGGGGTTTTTAGATCGTAAGACCCCAGAATTGAATTTTAATATCAAATACGTGGTATTTCCGTAGCCGCATTCTGCAGAATGTCGTTGAACTGTAAGCGCCTGGAGAGGCACTCACAGTTCACTCTCACAATTTAGATGCATCGTGCAGTGAGCAGCTTCGGAGCTTCGTTATTGAAGTGAGCGTCGTGACTATGAGTACAAAAAAAAGAAGAAACAAAAAAGACAAGGACAACATGAGCGAGTTCGATGCGCTGCTAGAATCGGTAGACACCGAGATCCTCGACGGTTTCCAGCACACTCTGAATACCAACTGTATGGACTGGTGCACGTAGAATTGCAACGACATTTTTATTAAGAACTGCAAACCGTAGGACGTCTAACGCGTCTACATGCATTTCAAGGACATGATAAATTGCACTTCACCATCAAGACGGCCTGTGAATCTCCATTAGGATGGAATTGAAATATACACGAAAACCATTTGTGACGTATAAACCAGCAGCATCAAAGAAGTACATCCTCTCCAAACTCCTCTACGCAAGCGGCACAGCTGTTCTTCACACTTTTCCTTTGCGTGCACCAGGTGCGAGGAAGAGCCCGCGCTACGTCTACTTGGCGATAAACCGTCGCCAGACCGACCTACCCAGGCGACACCATGCGATGGCAGGTGAAGAAAGCTTTACTTTGAAAGATAAATTAATTTTTCATTTGAAAACGACGCTCCTGGAAGCAAAAACGCGAAGGTAGTGAACTTTACATAATATAACAATTCGAAAATACACATGAACCTTTATGGAGTTTCACGTGCCAAAACCACTTTCTGATTATGAGGCACGCCATAGTGGAGGACTCCGGAAATTTCGGCCACCTGGGGTTCTTTGACGGGCACCTAAATCTAAGTACACGGGTGTTTTCGCTCACAACGAAATGCGGCTGCTGTGACCGGGATTCGATCCCGCGACCTCCATGCTCAGCAGCCGAACACCATAGCCACTGAGCAACCACGGCGGGTACACACAAAACTTTGTACACACACAACTTTGTACGCCGTCACGATCAGTTTTTATTTGTGCATTTGCGGCACAGACGCAGACAGTGTGCAGGTTATGCATAGTTATGCACGTGCATATTTTGAGACCAAGACAGCAGCCGTCAAAACGGGGGAAGCAGCGGGCTTCCTCAAGCTGTTGTTGCTTTTCATTGGTATATTCTCCATTCCAAGCAATGTGTCTAACTCAAAAGATTGTTTAAGCAATCGCTTTGCTTTGAGAAATGTTTGTCATACGCAGAACATTTTGTTTGGCGACGACCTTTTCTCTTTTCTTTCACCGCACAGAGTCAAAAGTAAACGAACTGCCCTTTTGAAATGTGCGTGCAGGGCGATGGCCTGGTCTTGCGGATGTGAAATGTACGCAGAAGCCACTGCGCCTTTGTAGTGCTGGCAGGTTATAAATCGTTTGAGCCTCCTATCATGTCCGCTTGGTGGACCCTAACCTTTCAGCGAATGCATTAGGCCACATTTCCCGAGGGCACGCATGCACACACTTTGCGAGCGGAGAGCACATCGCAGCGTCCTTCCGCTATTTGTAATGTCACCGCTGTATGGCTGTGACCTTCTCTCGTTTACATGTGTAGCTGAAAAAATATTCTGGAGCATTAAACAAAGGTGAGGTAGTTAGTGAATGGATCGTCAAGAAAAAAAAAGGATAGGAAAAAGTAGTGCGCGACAACGGAGAAAAAAGAAAACATTTGGACGCAGCGCTGGCTTCTTCCTTGTTCCCGTTTCGCACTGTATAATTTTTTATGCGAATATCATTATCGGCAATGCCAGCCTAATTTTTAGCTAATTTAGCTATTCCACTAAAAGTGTATATAGGCCGATCTCGAAGATCATGCAGTCCACAAATATGGACTGATTACAAAGGTAGTGCAGTCTAATACGTGGGCCGTTCACGTGAGTTTGTGTCACTGGTTGTGCGCGAATTTCATGGCAGCGCTGCCAAAATGCGAAGCGTGGCCCGAGCGAATTGTGAGAGGAGCCCGGCTCCAGTAGCTGCCTCACGTTGGGCGCTCCGGCTAATCGTATACGTGGATTGTCATCGTATATGAGCTCTGCCCGAAATCTTTTACCAAGGATATTGTAACCCCAGGACACATTTTGTTACGTATGACGCCCGCTGATGGACGTGATGCCGTTCGCTGAAAAACCTGAAACGAAAGCAGTTGCTTGTCCCAGCACACATCTGCTCATTGCACATAGAATGTGGAGGATTTGCGTTGGACGGTCCTTCAATGTGTTGTCGGGTCCTGTTTATTTTAGTTGAAAGCAGCAGTATGTTTACGCAGCCGACAGGTTACCGAAAGACGAATACTTTATTATCTTCTTTGTACCAGCTCTCTCTAAAATTTGTGGCTCTTTAGCTGCAGACTTGCTTAGTTCGTTGAGACGTCGCGGTCAGACCTTAAGAGTTCACGATATAATGAAGCCACAGAGTCGGCGCATACGACACTTGTGAAGCAGTTGTGCACGCCAGCATGCAATCCCAACGCCGGAGAAAAAAAAAAGGTTAATATCAGAGAATCGACAATGAAGAATCTTTAGCATCTAAAAAAATAAGTGATACTGGCTGTCTTTGATACGGTAAGAAAATACTCATGTTACACATTTCCTTGCGTACGGCTGCGCTGGCGTCTGTCGGCATAAAATCGTGCGAGGTTTTCCAGATTCACATTTGCGTATTTTGAAGCAGAGGCGATGGTGTGCCGCAGAATAATAAAGGGATGCCTTGATTAGTCCCTCTGCCACTGGCTGTAAAATTTGTTCTCTTTTGCCATATAATGGCATGCATGCACTGTGTAACGTCACAAAACAGCGAGAGTCGCCTTTGTTATCATATTTTGTTCTTACGCGCCCGTGAAATGAAACAAGAAGAAGAGCTAGCATTCGCTGGTGTGATGGGCTTAGGCTTAACACGGGGACGAGGATAAATTATCTGAAAACGTTTGTTTTTCATCATACAGTTTTACAGCTGTGAGAAGCCGTTCTACGTATCGCTCGAGTTTCACGCATAGGGAAAATTGCTTCTATTGAATGCTTCTCACAGTTTGGCGCCTGCAGGACGCAGTGATGGCTGATGCCCGGTTCCTTCAGACACAAGTGAGATTCCTTCGTGAAACAGGTCCGCTGGTTAGGCGTCGGCCAGTACAATGCCGCTGAAGAGAGCTTGTGAAAATGTCCTTCAGCATCCTTAAGCGAGGCACTTCGTCATGCTTGTTGGGACGCCATGAATAACCGGGGGGGGGGGGGCAGTCTGATGTGAGGAAGCACATGGTCAGTGGACGACTCGGTCGCGACTTGTTGGCGTCAGCTCGGGTTGGTGTAGCCAGTCGAGCAGTGAGGCGTTGCCAGCAGATCTGTTTATTTTTCGGGTAGAACACGATGGTATGGTTTGCCATCTGTGAAAGAGAAAAGAATCTGTAGAGAGCGCCCGACCGTACAAAAAAAAGGAAGAAAAAAAACACAGCAGCTGTCACAAATGCAACATATGAGGTTTGTGTTCTCTTTTACATTTTAAAGCAGTTCTTCATAGGTTAGATAGAGCCCGAGAGCTGAGCTGTGGCATCGTGACAACTATAGCCACGAACTATGCATTTGTACACCGTATATGGTCTTAATTATATTTCTCAAAGGGCAAAAGGTGCGTCAGTGCTTCAACGAATGGTACGTTTGACGTTCGTGCAATGACAAATGACATTCGAAGACGAGATGACACGCATATTATTTCTTCAAACACAGTCCCCCTCCCCTCTCCCCCCCCCCCAAAGTAACAAAAAATAACAAAAGGGTTGACATAGACGAGTGCGAATAAATAAATGTGATTTCCACTGTATCGAAACACATGATAACACCCCTTGAATAGAGGTTAATGTGTGCTGTTTATTTTAACTGTTGCGGCATGGATCTTGCCCATAACATCTCTGCTAACTGAAGACCTCTTTGAAACTAAAACCACGTCTTGAAAAAGACAAGTCAACTTGTCGAAACGTTGGCCGCCGCTTTTACCTTGTTCTCGTTTTGCTCATCGTCTTGAAGACCTCTTTGTCATTTAGCTTTGCATGACTGACATATATATTTCGTGCATATGGGAACGACACGGTGGCAGCAGCGGTAGCAATGGATGGACGTCACCTCACGCTTCTAGCACTGCAGCCCTCCGGAACTTTCTGGGAACCTGCTGGTTTCGGCTCTGGATCCACTACGTGCTCTCATGTCAAGAACTTATTCGCCGAGATAAGACCAACGGGCTACCTGGTGGCCATGCTGGAATTAGTGACTCGTGCAGGGGACGGACGTTACCTAACGCGTCCTATATTGTGCCTTTTGTTCAGTTGCACATTTTCAAGGTCGAAGATTGGTCGCAAATGTTGGGATAAAAGGCGGTCAAGATGGCATATTTAGAGACATAATAGAATGGAACATGATAGAAGCGTAACTAGGGCCGAGGGGGACAATGAGAAAAAAAAAGACTGTGTAAAAAGTTCTCGAAAGTTATCACCGTAATTTTGCTACATAAAGTAACAGTTCAGTAATTTTACCGTCTTAAAAACGAAAATATAGGCTTTATTTTTCAATGTAGGTATCCATTTCTCCTTGACTACCCCAACAGAGCAACGGTCGTACAGCCAGAAATAGCACGCATGTGCAAGCTTGTACAGTGTTTGTGTCGTGCAGAATGACGTTGCTCACATGAACACGGCGATTTGGTCCGTATAGTTGTGTTATTTATTTGCGTGTTCGTTCAAGCCAGGGCGTGTACTTCGCCTCACCTCACGTCGAATTTCGCCTGAGCTTGAGCACGGCCTTTGTGGGTGAACGAAGCCGTGACTGCCCACTGTTCGTTATCGTGCGTCTGGGCGGTGCTTGATTTGACGTTATGTGTCCGTCCGCGTCGATGAAAGGGAAGCGCTACACGAAGAAACATCGCGCAGCGTTTGTTTACTCTTCCTATACACAAGTTTTGAGCACACTGCAGGTAGAAAAACTGGCGCGTTAAACTGCCCTTTAAATGATATGGTGCAAGGCTATCCTGTCTGATAACTGTTGATATGAATATATGGTGTGGCGAAGAATTGTAAGTGCTTCGATTATTCTGTTGATAGTTTTGGGATAGAGTGGCATTTCGTGACTGAGTGTTGGCCATACCACTTTTCATTTGTTGAAGCAAAATTATTCGGTTATGTCATGCATATTGGACAGATAACTCTATCGGCAAATAAGTGTCTCTCTAGTGCTGTCATTCAGCACCTTCCTATTCGCTGGCATTTTTAAGCAAAATACAAAATCGGTTTCGAGGACATGGTCGCCCATAAGTTGAGGCAAGCTGCCAGCTCAAAGAAGAGAAATCGCACTTCGCGTAGCGGCGAAATGCCGGACTTCAAAGGAATTAAAAAATTTTCGCAGGGAGCATAACATTACGACATAACTTACACTTCCGGACGTGACGTCATACTTTCTTTCTTTTTTTTTGCTTCGAAGAAATTGTTCCCCTCCAACACACGGAAGATGGCGATGATTGAAACACGCTTTTCGCACAAGTGTATTTCTATGGAAGCATGGCTACCGAGTTTACATTTACCTTGAATTTTTGTGGTAACTTCGCTTGTTTTACGTGACGTTTTCTACTACTGTCGCTTCCACGCATCCTCAAAATGTTCAGTTATCCTGTATCGCCGGTACTGTGAGTGTTGTGAGTGACCTGTGTCAATTCTTTACCAATGGCCGCGTTGGATAATGTGTCCACCAAGGTCGATACAAATAGGTCGTGAAGCTTCCGGCAAAAAGCGGTTCAGAACCAATTGTCACCGACTTCAGAAAGGGCGGTTATGTAAGGAGGGAACAGACATTGTGAAAGAAAAAAAGTGTCTTAATCAAAGCACGACATGGTAGGACTTTTTCAATGAAAATAACATTTATAATTAATGGTGTCTACGCTAGGAAAGGATATTACAACTTTCATTTACTTGATAATTAGCAATAAGTACCTCTTCTTCAGCGGTCCCTATAAAAGGGGACGTTCACGCCCCTCGTGAAGTTTGCAGAAAAACGCGCTCGTAAAGTTCACCTGCTATTAGAACACCCTCTCCCCCCCCCCCCCCCCTTTCGAACACGTGCTGTTTTGCTTGTCAACATTAGTCTGAATTCTGGTGGCTCGGCGCTTGCGAGCTGTGTTTTATCATTGTTCTACGCGTTCAGTGAAAAGTAGTCAGTTACGACCAGCAGATAATTGCTTAGCTGCTTTCGTGTGGCTGCGCTGGTCGACGGGCTTGGTTTCCGATGACCAAGCTTTCTTTGGCCTGTAAAGAAACCATGTTCTGTGCATGGGTGCGATTTCGACATTCGTACGACGGATGTTTTGCGACATCGCTTTGTACGCCAAAAGCACGAAACACCCATCGAGTCGTATTGCGGGGCATTTAAAGCTAGCTCCAGTGGCAGGCCACGAAAAGAAATTTAGCGCCTTTGACAACAAGGATGACGTCACTTCAGTTTTTAACGGATATGGCGTCACATTATTTTTTGTTCCGTCAGAAGTGTTTCCGAGTCACGCAGATTGCGCTAAGCCTTATGAATAGCTGATGAACCACCATGTTTTGAACGTGTGGGCTTCCGTGAAAGCTTCGCTACCAGGTGTTATTTACTGTGTGTAGCATTCGTGTGATGACCTCCTGCTGACTGACGGACGCATCATAAAGTACGACAGACGTGAGTACGGCTACCACCTCAGAAATATACCGGTTGATCTGAAAGACTTAAAGGGAAATGTGAAAGTGTGCGTAGGATGTAGCGTTGCGTGCCATTTCGTGTGTCACAAGGGAAGCCCAAATAGATTTTGAATGTCAAGCTTGCTGCCCATTTATCCATCATAAAGCAAAGGCTCAAGCCAGCCGGTCTGCTGAAGTTGAAACGAAGTCTTCTATTCAATTAATGTTTCAAAAGTATGATGTAGTACTCAGTCAACAAATGGCGCAAGTCTAGTGGCCTGTAGAAGTCTGTGAACTCGAGAGGACCTTTGCAACAAATAATACGGAACATTTGAAAGAAGCTGTAAACGTCCTTGAGTGGCGTAGCAGAAGGCTAATATGTAGGTGCATGGGAAACCGCGAACTGAAAATGAACATTTGCTGAGCAAGTTAAATAATGAGGCGAAATCTGTGAAGTCACCAGATTTTTAATATAATAGCGCGTGTGCTTGTTTTTTCTTCCCAAGTGAGTTGTCTTTTCGTTCGCGCTAATTTTGCTCCTTGACAGTGCAATGCCAAATTTGTCTTTGAATGACATCAGTATTGTTCAAGTTTTCCTTTTAGGCCCGCAAAAGTGCAGGAAATATTGTGCGATTGCCCAAGCAATCTACTTGTGTACTTGTGATAGATGGCTGTAGAAGCGCAAAGCACTGCGCAATGATAATTCGCATATAGGAATAACTGAAAGCTTGACGTGATTGAGGAGAGACTTGCTACGCCGTGCCAAGAAATTGGCAGCTAACAATAATTTTCGTTTCCCATGGCATGCTAACTGAAAAGTTTTCGTACAGGAAAGGAAAGGGCCATTATCCGTTATCATTCGTAGCGTGGCAAACCTCGAGAAAATACCTGTAAAATTGTGATCCTTTGTGTCGCTCATTAATTTTGTCTGTTTTTCAGGGACCAGGTGCATTCCTTAAACCGTAGTATTTTCTTAAGGAGCCATAATTACCGATGCTGTAAGCGCGTTTATTTGTCTTCGTCGTCATTTTGGTCCCTGTCTTTGTACGCGCTGTAAGGAATGTTTGCAATGAAATACCAACTAGTCCGTACCCAAATCCTGCTTCAGTTTAATTTAACCTTCAGCCAGAAAGGAACAAACATGCTCTTTAGCTTAGACAGCACATTTTTCGTTGTTCTGATGTTTACAGAAACGTAGTTTGCGTCTCAATATGTTTATACTGTTCTGACAAACAAAAAAATCGTTCTGTATTAAAGGGCCTGGAAACAAAGGAGGCAGAGTAGCAATGCTTCGAGTTCAATACACTGTGGTAAATCGCCAAAATTTTGTGGTATTACTTCAAATAAAGTTCTTTCCGTGAATTTCGGCAATTTAGTGCTTTGTGCTTGCTAGCGTGTGGCATACAACGACTGGCCTCTTCTTCATTTTAAGATAACTCTTAGATTTGGGAATAAGAATGCTATAGCTTAATTCTTGGTGCTACCATATATTTGCTAAATATACTTGTTGACAGCAACACAAAATTGATGTGCATGTATCTGTGAATGATGCTGTAAAATCGCGAAAACAATTGCGACAAACACAATTTGATATCGGAGCATTAACTAAATGTAAGGGCTGCGTAGTAATCATAAGCTCGGACTTAGTGCTTGTGGAAAATTGTGATGTAGCATAAGGCACATATTTAGAAATGTTTGTATGTGCTTGCTCATATTGTCTCTCCACCAAAATAATTATTTATAAAAAAAAGTCGTAAGTCATAGATGCGAAAGGAACTCACTCCATTTAGTTCAAAAGCGAGATCAAGTACATATAAATTATCCATGCAGATTTGATCACCTGAAGCGCTTCAAGCTTTCAAAGGTTATCCAAATTTTGTGACAACTACGAGTGGCTAAGAGGAGGTATCGTATGGTCTCTTTGACCCCTACCGAATGTTCAGTCAGAATGTATGGAAAACACTAAAGCTTATAATTAGCGACCAACCTGTATCAATAACGATACTTATAAAAGACGTAATTTACTGAGGCTCTAATAGCTGATCAACTTAATTTTTTCGCGTCTGTTGAAATAAATGTCGGAGAATTACTCAGCGAAAATGTTTATGGATCTTCGAAACAATAGCACTATAGTGATACGTGTAATGTTTCTTTAATGGGTGACCGCGTTTCACCGCCTAACAAAGGTGATTGCACAGCGCAGGACGCGCCTGCATGTATCAGAAGTTTCTGGAATGTTATCGATTGAATGTTCCATCCGCTGTCTGTCACCGAACCTTGTGTAATCTGATTTCATATATGCGCGACGCGAATAGTGTAGAACATTGTGGAAGACACGCGGGTCCAAGCGATTGCTCTGGAACGTTCGGCGACTGATATATAAAAGCCGACGCGCCTGACCCGCTGATCAGATTTTCGACGATCGCTGATTGTGTTCGCCGCTATCGTTGTGCTTTAAGTTTAACTTGCTTTTGAGGGCACAAGTTCACCCAATAAAGATTTAGTTTCGCCATTTACAGTTTTGCTACTGTGTTCGGCAGTCACTACCACGTGACGATATATTTAGAAGCAGCCTGGGAAAGCGAAGTTATCACTCAATTTATGACACCCAATAACAGTGAAACAGTTGACGCGTTTGACACACAGATTTACCATATAAAACTCATAATTATTGACCTTGCACTATCCGTAGCACATATATTTAATATAAGCTTGTCTTCCGGAATTTTTCTCCACATCATGCAGATTGCGATGGTTAATGTGGAGCTTAAGGGACGCAAACATGATATATCGAAATACTATCCACTCTCTACCCCATCCGACATTGTCTAAAGGTATTGAAATTTGTATTTTAAAAAGATGTTCCTTTTCCGATGATGGTACAAAATTAGAAACTAATCACATACAGATTCTGCAGAATTGGCGCACCGAGATAACGCTTGAACAAAAGGAATATATATTGCGAAACTTCGAATCTGAAAATATGACGTTCGCACTTTTCCTGGACTTCTTAAATGCTTTTGATAAAATTAATCAAAACATCCTTCTAAGATAGCTTGATCGTTATGGAATTCAGGGTAACACTTATCCATTAATCAATATTATTTACAGCAGTGTTCGCAATTTCTGATCTCAGGGCAGTGCTCTTTGTCAAAGAATCACATTCAGTGTCCGGTAAGGAAGTGTAATCGAAACCTTTGTCTAATAATGTGTAAATGAAATTGTTCGCATTAATGAAGGAACTTAATACATAGTTTATGCAGACGAGACCCCATTATTCTTCGTTGGCCCTTCAAGTGAGTGCGTCGGGCCCATGCAGCACAGCTAAATTAAGTTGCTAGATACTATATAATAGCTTGAACATTAATGTCGCTAAAACTAAAGCTGTGCTGTTTCATTTGGAAAACACTCAGTGTATTATAACCCCAGTACCAATAAGTAATATTGCAGTATAAGTGATAAAATGATTTAAAACTTTGCATATCTATTTTAAAGAGGAAATGAGTGAAAACGTCAATTATTTAATTGGCAGACAATCCAGAATTACTGGGCTCAGGCTCTGTCACAAATCGTATCTTTCCCAGTCGTGTAGTTTAGTACTGAATAATACCGTAAGCTGCTTTTTGATGAATTACGAAACGGTTGTAAGACCAGCGACTTTAAAAGAAAACATGACTAAACTGACAACCTTGCAACAAAGAATACTTCGTATTGTTTTCAACGCTCGGCACTATTATCATATCCCTAATTTATTGAAGAAAGCATAACGTTGTTCTTATCGAGTATATTGTATTATTGAATTTTCCACCAGTGTAAGTGTTTTAAGGCTTAACACGAGAACACACTAAACAGTATAACATATTTACAAACTAACTTACCAATGAATGCTGCATAAAACATGAACCACGGAACAATGACATGTAAATAGCTGCCGTACAAACTACGGAGAACGAATGCTCAGCAGCGTTCTTCCTTCAATTCTAAGCCATTTTTCACGGGCAAAGGGCTTTGATTATGCTGTTACCCTCAAAAAGGTAAGAAGCACATTTGTCATTTCAAAGCCTGAACACTTTTGTTAACGCACGTACTACGTTCTATTTTTTGTGCATTCCCACGTTTTATTTTCATTGAGTATGCATCATTACTCCTGTTATATTGTGGCCACCGCTATTTGTCCCTCGTGTAAATGAGGAGGTTGGGATCCTTCATGCTGCCAGCACAGCCTTTCTTCTGTCCTCCTTGCAATGTATTTGTGGCAAATAAAAATATTTACTGATATGTCCTTTATCTTTAGTACACTATTTACATAAGTGTACGTTTCCTGCTTCACTTGGATACGAGCTCGCACTTTGCTTCGGGTATGTGTGCACATTTATGTCATAATTTTCGGTATGTTATGGTATGAAGAACTTTAGTTAGGTCTTGAGGGATCAGTCTGGGACTGATGCGGGCCGCTCCCACGTCGGTATAGAGAGGCCGATCGCCTCTGCCGTCATGCGGGCCCTCTTGACAGCCCTGAGTTGGTCCGCCAGCACTTCACTGTGCAGCATCCGCTGCCACCACTGTTCACCTCGAGAACCACCACCGGCCATCGCCAAGCAGCGCCAAAGCATGTGTTCTAAATCGAGCAAACCCCCACACTTAATACAATAGACTGAAACCCCGCAGTCCAGATTAATTTTATTCATGATGACCGGGTTAGGGTACGTTCGTGTCTGCAGAAGCCTTACTGTAACCGCATGTGGCCTATTTAATTTAGAATGTCGCAGGGGGTATGCCCTGCGCCCTAGGTAATAGTGCTTGGTGATTCCGTTGTAGGTTAAGAGTTGGTCCCTGTACTCAGGAGCGAGAGATCCGGCCCCTTCAAGAAGTACATATGGCACACTAATCCTCGTGCCTCCTTCAATCCTGTGCGCCACCTTGTTGAGGTTACGCAGGGCTCCCTCCACTGTCTCCATGTGTGCCGGGAACCAAGTAACTGTATGCGAAGTGATATCCCTACCCTGGAGCAGTTTGTTCGCCGGTTCCGCAACAAGTCCTCTCGAGAAGGCTTTAATCGCAGATCGCGAGTCACTAAACAACAAAACTCTTCTTGAATCAATTAGTGCTAGAGCGATAGCCACCTGTTCGGCAACCCCGGATCTTTGGTATAAATAGAAGTGGCATTTCTAACGCTCCCTTTGCCATCTACCACCACCACCGAATAAGCATTTTTACCATTAATCCATGCGGCGTCAACAAACGCAGACTCCTCCTCCTGATCCTTTGCTCCTCGCAACAAAGCCCTAGCTCTCGCGACCCGCCTCCCTACATTGTGCACGGGGTGCACATTCCGCGGAAATGGATGAACCATGATATTTGCCCTAAGGTTTACGTTCAACTCGTGTAGGGGCGCCCTATCGTGCGACACAGCCACCGGTTCTTCAATTGACTCTAAAATATACCTACCCGCTGGTGTACCTACCAAGTGCTCCCTCTGTGCAGTACGCTGAGCCTCGGCAATTTCATCTAAAGTATTATGCAAACCCAGTCGTAACAACATATCGTTTGACGTAGTCATAGGCAGACCAAGCGCAGCCTTGACGGCTTTTCTGATTAATGCTTTCAATTTATTTTTCTCCCCCCTATTCCAATTTAGCATAGCTGCCACATACGAGAAATGACACATAATAAATGCGTGAACTAAGCGCATCGAACCTTGCATGAAGACATAGGATGGATCGTACAAAAAACAGATAATGAGGTATCTCGCTAAAATTATCGTTTAGTTGATGTGGAGTTCTAATCACCAATAAAATTCAAACTGCTAGAGTTTCTGTGCAAGAATAACGAACGGACCAACTGAAGCGAGTAAACACACACACGACGCCGAGCGCAAACTTATTTTCCAAGGAAAAAAAAACAAGAATACATATGCAGTCTACTTCGGATGCAAGTGGCAGATATCCTCCGCCTATCTACGCCACCCATTGTCACCGATTAGCCTAGATTCTTTTTTTGCTGAAAGCTATGAGCAGTGCAGTGACACCCGTGTCGTGAGGGGCCATCTTAATGTTATCAGCTCCGATAACTTTTTTCTTTGGCTGCTTGGTATATGTAGTATCACCGCCCTGTAAAAAAATTGGTTCGCACTTGCAGCTAGTGCTGTGCATGGTGAAATGTCCGGGCGCTTACATCAAACCGCACTTCTATTGGTGTTCACACAGTCTCGCATTTGTGCACGTCTCTGTTTAATTAACGTAATAGGCACCGCACGTTGACGGGGCTGATTCAGTCTGCCCATTCATTCTGTAATTCAAACTGTGATTCAGCCTGTTTTTCAATGTGTCCATTCGTTATTCTCGCGCAGAAACTCTGCTGTGTTTGACCAATTAGCTCAATGCGGCAATTTGCTTTTTCCTAACATTCACACAACTATATATTGGTACTGATCAAAATAATTAAGGAAGCGTGTCCTACTGATATCTTCTGAAAGATATTCAAGTGATGAAGCCTAATTGGGTTTATTTGAGCGTTCATCAAGCGCGCTCGTTTAGTAAGTGCCAGTGTTTCAGCGTCTGAATACCCTCAATTTAGAGACGCTACGTGCTACATATATACCTAGCTAAAAAAAAAGAAAAGACAGGAAAGCTTACTGTTTTACATACATGCATACATGCATACATGCATACATACATACATACATACATACATACATACATACATACCTTGTGGTCTAATGAGTGCTCGGTCATTCTTATTGAAGGGTTCGAAAAAAGACGCAGGCAAGTTAATGTATGGGCGACGCAAGCACTGCCTATCAACTAGAGGTTTATTGAAAACACGTGATGGTTATACATAGTGCAAAACACGGGAAAAAGAAGAACGAAATGAAACAACCCAAACTAAAACTGAAATTCACATGGCACACGAGAACACGAGCAGCCACATACAAATGAACGTGATAAGGCAAATTATGTATTGTTAGTGGGTTAATTGGCTGACTCGCGCGCGATTACGTACACATTCTCAATATGAAGAGGTTCAACAGTGTCGCGGGTGGGCTCATCAGCATGCCGTGTAAAAATGCCACATCGATTTTTTTTTCAGTACACACGCCGGGTCTTTTCGAAAGCAGACTTACGCTATGTCTCTACTGTAATTGCAAGCGAGCGAGCGATAGTATGCTATCGCTCGCTCACTTGCAATTCCAATAAAAAAGAAAGAAGAAGAAAACATTCATTTGTGACGATGCTCTGTCCGCATCACTATAATTCCAATACATAGAGACACAACGCCGGAACAGAGAAGGCAAGAACAGGGAAATGTTGGGCGATAGGATGACAACGGAGAGCGTGGCGGCGACCGCCTATATTGAAAAGTGAAAGGAGAAACGACCATTCACCGGAGGTGAAAAGAAAATTTTTAAACTAGGAGCACTGCAAACCTTTGCTGTTATGGGAACAATTAAGCAGAACAGAATTATTTAAACCTGATGTGAGAAAACATAAAAGTTTAGTGTTGAAGACCTTAGTGAGGGATGAAGTTATAATAGCAAAGCTCTATGTGGTTAGGTTCCGGAAAAATTTGCATGCGCCTTTCGAGCAGTGTAGATCGAGAATTTCTCCCAATACGTGGTCCGATTCCGAAGATAGGGAAATACCGGGCCGGACCCTCGGCAGAGGTGAAGCCGGAATTAAGCGCTCCGCCAACTTGCAAAAATAAGTTTACCATCTTAGGTCCAAGCACAACCTGTATAAGATATTAAGCTGATACGAACAGATACTACACTTTGACCCGTGTCGGCCATGCCTGCGTTCGCACCGCCCTATCTTTCTCGGCATTCCAAGCTTTTGCGTATCCTCTTTCTTTCCGCTCTGCCGAGGTGGTGGTCCCGCAAGCGTGCTACCTGCCAGGACAGCGAGGCGGAAAGAAATGCGAACCATCCTAGTGGCCCCGATTCCTCGAACTTCGAACATTTCACTAAAGCAACGGCCAATTTTCAGAGAGAGTTTGTGCGCAACCAATTTTGTGTGGCCTTTGTTGTGTGTGACCGCTTGCAGTTTTCGACGAGAAGAAAGGTGGTTAACCGAGATGCCCGATTCTTATTAGTCGTATCATAAGAAGCGAACAAACACTGACACCAAGGACAACATAGCGGAAATTACTTGTGCTTAATAAATGAAATAAACAAATGATAAAAAATAATGCAAATGAAAGTGGATGAAAAAACAACTTGCCGCAGGTGAGGAACGATCCCACAACGTTCGCATTTCACGTGCTATGCTCTACCAATTTACCTACTGCGGCGTCGTTTCCCCATCCACTTTCCTGGGTATTTATGTTTCCTAGTAGAGCCCTGGGAGTGTTAGCCAGCGCTGCCACTCACAGACCTTGGCGGCGGACGTGGAACGTCCTTTCTGCCACAGGTGTCACGAGAACGTGATCTTTTTGGGTGAAGGCAACTGGTCAATAAACTCACACATGCTACCTGAAGGCCTCAGTCTTGCCGGATTCGAGACACTCGTTATGTAATAAACGAGCAGAAAGGGGGTAACCGAGGGGCCCAATTTTCATTAGTAATAAGAAGCCAACAAATACTGAAACCAAGGACAACATAGGGGAAATTACTTGTGATTAATAAATGAAATAAAGAAACGCTAAATTAATGGAAATGAAAGTGGGTGAAAGGACTTGCCGCAAGTGGGGAACGATCCCACAACCTTCGCAGACCCCTGTCCTTGGTTCTAAGCTTCTGCTAGTTGAAATACTCCTGAGATATTTGCACTGTCGGTACACTTCAGCGAAGGCGAATAATTAGGACATTCTGTTTTAGACTTCACTTCCAAAGAAAAAGCATGCTGTGTCGCAGTTCTCGAGCAGATGGTTTTCAGAGCCAAGAATGAGAGGAAGATGAGGCTCAACATGGCTACACGAAGTGCTTTCTTCACTTCTACGATTTTAAAGATGAGACGTTACCACTTCGTCGATGTTGCTCAGCTGTGGGGACGGCAATTTCTTGCCGAAGTATCTTTCTATTTCGTCCAGGGTTTTTGCTTTAGTCTCGGGCACATATATCACAAATAGCACAAATGTCACCGCCAGAAAGCTGGCGTACAACCAGTACGCAGCGGCAGTACCCATCAAACGTGACAGGTCGGTGTACGTCTTGGTGACTAGAAAGCCAAAGCAGTAGTAGAGAACGATGCACACAGCAGTCGCGACACCCTTCGTTTTCAGAGGGAGGAGTTCGCCGACGTATACGAACGGCAGGGGACCGAGCCCCAACGAATATCCGGCGAAGTACACCGACATGGAGGCCAGCGGAAGCCAGCCATAGTTGTCGTGGAAATGTTGGTTTTTCGTTTGCTTCATGTAGAAGCACACACCCAGCACTGCCAGGCTGATCGCTGACGAGGCGGTAGAGACGATGAAGAGCCACTTGCGGCCTGCCTTGTCGGCGAGCACCGTGGCCACCAAGAAGGCCACCGACAGGATGCCACCTACCACGATCGTACAGTCGTCGGCAGCAATGGACACGTCGGCCTCCTGCAATATGTCTTGGGCGAAGAAGATGAGAACGCTGATCGCCGACCCCTGTTGCATGAGCAGAGTCAGGAGGGAGCATAGGAAAGACTTGTACACGTACGGCTCCTTCAAGTCTCCGAAGGTCAGCTTCGTGGTGACATCGACAGTGCAGGTTTCCAGGGCGGCGAATTCAGCTTCGATCCGTGGTCCCCGGTAGAACCGCAAGGCTTCCATGGCCTCCTTTCGCCGTCCCTTTTGCAGGAGCCACATTGGTGACTCCCGGACGTAGAACAGGAAAGTCGCGCCGTTGATGACTGCTGGGACAAGGCAGGCGGCGGCGAGCCACTTGTAGTTGAGCCACTTGCCCATGGTGTAGCCGATCAGGATGCCCACCGTTTCGACAAAGTTGCAGCCAGTGTTGAGCGCCCCCCGCAGGTTGGCGGGCGTCACTTCGGCTACGAACACCGTGGACGCAGCCGAGGCGACGGACATTCCACCACCCGTCAAAAAGCGGCCCACGAACAGCAGTGTTGTGGAATTCGCGAAGGCAATGAACAGCCAGCCAGCAGCGAACCACGCGGCCGACATCAACATCGTTCCCCTGCGTCCGGCCATGCTCAGCAGGTGTCCTAAAGTATGGATGAGAAGAACCAAATATAGTCACTTTTGCGAAATTTGAGCAAGAAAAAAGCAGCAATAAGCGCGAAATCGTACTTTAAGGTTGATTCAATAAAACCGCCGTTCACTTTATACGAAAGAGAAAAATATGGGCTGCGGCTTAGCTCTGCTAACCCTGGATATGCAAAGCGAAAGCTTGGTTTAGCCTGGTGAAGTTTTGGTTTCACTTGGTTAACCTTTGGTTTACCTGTAAATATTATACTTAGGTATACAATCGTCGTTAAGCCAGGCATGACGGTTGTGCCTAGGTCGGTGGCTATAGACACGACTGTGATTAGGCTTGGGTATACACACATCGTTAGCCACACGTGAATAGACACAGACACTATCAGTCGTTGTACTAGCATGCCATCTATTGTTACGCCGCATTACTTGCCTTGATGGCTACGAGGACTGATCGTTGAAGCAGCCCCAGTGAAGCAGCTCGCCGGGATGTATACGAGGGGTGGTCAGACGCGTTGGCGACGACAGCTCAAAGCCGTTCTCCCATCCACTTCAAGATGGGAGAACGGCGCCGCGGTAGCTCAATTGGTAGAGCATCGCACGTGTAATGCGAAGACGTGGGATTGATTCCCACCAGCGGCAAGTTGTTTTTCCATCACCTTTATTTCCATTAATTTATCATTTATTTAATTCAATTTGTAAGTAGAAGTCATTTCCACTGTGTTGTCCTTGGTGTCTTTGTTTGTTGGCTTCTTACGCTATGATTAATAAATATTGGGCCCCTCGGTTAACCCCCTTTCTTCTCGTTCATTTTAACTTGGTGTCAGACACAGGGTCAGACACAACCCTCAAACAGGCTGACGCTGCCTACCATCGAAGTGAGCCACTGCAGATAAATTCTCTATAATATGTTTGTGTAGAACTCTGGCCTACATCATTCACTACGTTAAATCGATGAAGCAGCATAAGGTATAAGTGTGCACGAAATGCTTCTAAGCGTAATCTTAGTTTTGAAACGCAAACCCAAGAATTTAATTTTAAGCGGTGTGGTTACAACACACGCTCATGAAGAAACGCCAAGAAGGAATTGCTTGTGAGTGACAAAACGCACGGTACCACATGGGACGCTCGCGCCCTTTCGCGAACAAAACTGAAGGAGACTTGAGCGATCAGCGGAGCTAGAGGATCGAAAAAGAGTTGCGCTTTTTTTTTGCTTCGCTTAGTTAACGTCACTGTTACTTTATGGATTGCACTTTTGACTTCACCGTGTTTGTAACTGCGAAGTACACATACAACAGTTGCAACAAGGACGCATTTGCACCATGCAGTCACTCAAGCGGAGTGGTATACCGGAGCGCAATTGTATCGTAGGTTCACTTGCGAGAAGCGCAAGAGAACCTACGATACCAGGCTAACCAGGCTAACCCCGCCTGCTTCAACATCATCATCACCACCACCACCACCACCACCACAACCATCACCACCACCAAGCGCACGTCGTCACAATATCGTGTCGAGAGGCACCGTATGGAATGCATTTTTTTTTTGCTGTGAAAGCACTCACCAACACTACGGAAGCAGATACGACAGTTGCTGCAGCAGGAATGAGCACGCGAATTTGCGCCGGTGGCACTCGCTGCATGCGGTCGCACTCCACCGTAAGACAGAGCATCAACGCTGACGGAAAGAGCAGCGTGTATCTGACTGTTTTTCGTGTTTATGGGCGACGCATCATAGCGTGAAACGCACCGAAACAGTGAGGTACGTCGCACGTACTTCCATTAACAAATATGTTACTGGACCTGTTTAACGAGCCCGTAAAGAAAGGAGGGCTCGTCAGACCTTCGTTGGTCGGACGTACCTTTAGCCACAACTTTTCTCTAAATGCGAAAATTGTTACCGTCATTTTTCCTCTCAGGACAGTGGGGAAACTTGTAAGCGTTTCCAATAACGAATCTAAATAGACGAATAGCGAAGGTTGAGCAATATTGATTTAGTCCAAGATTAACCCACAGACTTCAAAATTTGCTTGATGGTAATCACCCACCTATCCTGAAGTCTAAAGTTCCTCAAAGCCGTGAAAACAGGCACGCAGCGTTTTTGAGCCCTTCTAGTCGCACTAACAGCTCCGCTGTAAAAGGTACCAGCATTCTAACAAACGAAGTATAGCTGGGTTTTCTTTCTCGGGTATAGCGTATACGTTCCACAAACTTTAATGCCAAATGGTCCCCCCCGTTGCTCGTGGCTCACCCGAGATCACTCCGGCGACGAGGCCTCCGGCCAACACGAGGGCACCGAACCACGCCGCAAAGTCGTCGCTTATGTGCATGGTGCGTCGCATGTCCGGCAGCGCAGGCGAAGAGTAGGCGCAAGTAAGCCCCGTGGAAACTGTGCCGAAGTACGTAGCCACCACCGCCAAGTACAGCCTGCGCCGACCGCGTGCGGCGGTGTCCCCGTCTTTCGGCGCTTCGGTAGGCCCATGGTGCGTCGACACTGCAAACGGGAGAGGACGCGCAGGTCAGTCCGAGTTTTAAATGAATGCTTTCCGTTGCCTCTTTTCACCCAATTTGCGGTCGCCGCTGCCTTGTTGAGTATGCAACAACTTTGGCCCGTGTGTGTGTATATTTAATCACTGGAAGGGATTACGACCCCGTCTGTACTAAGTGCGACCATGGAGTGTTCGCCTCTTGGGCACACATTCTCTGGGGATGCGAGGGTAACCCTCCCCCAAAATCATTGCCGCCAGCTCCCTCCGAGGAGGGTTGGAACCAGCTTCTGACAAGAGCAAACAAGAAAACGTAACTCGCACTCGTCTCGTGGGCCTAAGACGTCGCCCCCACCTGGGAGCCACACTAGACCTACCTGCCCTAACTTCCTACCCTACAGTGGCAAATAAAGTTCTCTCTCTCTCTCTCTTTGTGTGTGGGCGTGCCACTGGCTATGTGCTCGAATAGACAAATTGGATCACTGCGGGTGTACGAGCGGGATTATAGCATCGGGTGTGTCTCCAAATATGAAACTTGGCCCACTGAGCATGCGTAATCGGGACGTCTGGCACTGGGCGTGTGAACGTTCTTGGCAAATTCCCCAGAAAACGGGTATGTGCCACTGAGTATAGGTGCCCGAATAGACATGCAGAGCGCGAGGAAAGAAGGGAAGAAGTCATCAACATAAAATTGAATTAGTGGGCCCGCAGAGAAGTGAAGTCGGAGACAAACGCAGCCGTGTTGGGGAAACAAAGTTAAATGAATAAAATGGGACCAGCGCTTGTACTGAGAGGAGGAGCGTTGACCTGCAGAGGAGCAAAGAAGTTAAGACATTTTAGTAAACCTCAAAGGAAGCTTCGCTTATCATCCATTCTCAGATATGCGCGGGAATCGGTGGGAGTGTGGCAGTTTTTCTTCTTGTTTTCTTTTTCGGCTTGGCATCACTTTCGGTAAATTCTGCTCGGTGTTTACGTGTAACGTTTAGCGTAAAAGACCCGGAAATAAGCAGGGAACGAAGGCACACACACAGCGCGAACTGTCAACCACCTGTAATCTTCGTTCCTTGCGTCTGTCTATGTCCTTTACGCGGAACGTTACGCATACTAATGGCACACCAACAGGCCCCCAAGTAGTAACCTTAGTGTTTACGTGTGTTTACGTGGCGAGGCATGCAGAGAGCTGCATAGGTTTGGCCTTCAGTTCGTTGATGTGAAAAAGCTTCAAGGTTTGCTGAATAGTCTCGGTAGGCTTTTATGTCACAGATAACAATAAGGGGCCGCTAAAAGGAAACGCTAAATCGGTTTAGGCCAAACAAATAGACCTTCAATACTCTGCTTATTGCTACTGCTACAAAAAGTTGATTACTACTGGCTAACACGTATGAATGCCGAATCACCATTCATTGAATTTCAGGCCCGAACCGCAACACCTGTACATCAGTGTGACGTCACGGATTTCAAAGTATTTTGTCGCACCTGGGTCATTTTTAGCGCAGAAAATTATATAAACTAGTCCAAGGCTGTGAGTTTTGTTACCACAGAGTGGAGCGTACACCTTCTCCATCGACAGACAATTGAGTGTACATGTAGAGACGCCGTCAAAATTCATGACTTAACGGACCACGGGTATTAAAGGGGGTGTCGCCACCATTATTTAGTTTTTAACTATATTTTCTGGCATATTAAACTTACGCTCACGGTTATAGTGGCTTATTCGGTATTCTTGAGAGAGTGAGAGAAAAGGAGAGGGGGAAAGGCAGGGAGCTTAATACTCATTATTTGGTTTGCTATCCTACTGTGGGAGAGAAAAAAACCAGGAACAAAAGGAAATAAGAAGTGATGTGAATGCACGCACGTGCATAGTGTAGTAATGTAAAATCGTTTATTTCCCCTGTAATGCTTGTTTAGTGAAGGTGCTGATGGCTGCCTTCGGACCGTGAAACATCGCTTGTCCAGTTTGGATCGCGCTGTGTTACGTTGCACCACCTGGCCGCCCAGCAATGAATATCTTGTCAAGTGCGAATTGCCGTTGTGCTCCATTAGTTAACGTCAGACTTCCACGTCTGACGTTGACTAATGGAGCACATGTGTACGTAAGCCGGGCGCCATTCTCTCGGCCGGCCCCATGAAATAAGCCGCCAGCTGCGTTTGCTACAAAGTACCAAAATACGGTGTGCAACACGCGCTTCCGACCACTTGCTCAGGAATTAGTACAGAAGGTAGCGTAAAAGTTAGAGGGGGGGAGGGGGAGGACAGTTGAGACGGGCAGGGTTAACGAGGTATAGGCGGGCGTCTTCCGCATGCGTAAGCGCACGGGACGGTGCTTTGACAGCTGTTTCGTTACGATTGTTCTTCGCACTGTCGCACTGCGTGTCACATGCCAGTTACAGAGGTCGCGTGTCTCAAAACCACAACTGAAAAAAGCTCACCGTAACCGTTTAACACGCAGCTCTCACCGTCTGCGTGTGAAGGGATGGCACTGCTTCTAGCACAACTGAGCAGTATACGACTCCGGTGCTTCTGTCTCTTATAGCGGTAGACTATACAACGAAAGTTTACGTGTTCAAAGTCAATAGCGCAGTGAACTTCAAGAGACATCAGCAGCATTGTAGAGGAGACCAGGTGAACTATTTGCAGACGATTGTGTAGTTTACCGATGTGTAACAGGTAACACCGATAGCCACTTACTACAAACTGACCTGGACGCAATAAGTGCATGGTGTTCTAATTGGTTAATGCCATTAAATATTTCCAAAACTAAACTCATGTCTTTCACCAATAGGCCACGAATTCTAACCACCTACTCCCTTGATAACAACCCTGTGGAACTCGCAACTACTTACAAGTACCTTGGCATCAATCTTCAATCAAACTTATCATGGAATAATCATATTAACCTTACCCTTGCCTCTTCAAATCGTACTCTCGGACTTATTAAACATAACTTAAAAGAAGCCCCAATGCATGTTAAAAAACTAGCATACACAACATTAATCCGTCCTAAACTAGAATACGCGTCTGCCATCTGGGATCCCGAACAAACGTATATCATAAGTAACATCGAAGCCTTGCAGAACCGTGCTGCGCGATTTATATTTTCAGATTATTCACGTTACACCAGCGTCACCGCGTTAAAGAATAAAGCTGACTTGGACAACTTAGCACTTCGCCGTAAAATTTCTCGCCTAACACTTTTCCATAAGCTTTATCACCATCCATCACTTCACGATGATTTCTTTCAGTCACCAACAGTTATTTTTCCACGCCGTGACCATCCATACAAAGTCAAACGCATTAACTGCCAGTCATCCCATTATGCATCTTCGTTCTTACCACGCACAATAACTGAATGGAACGCCTTACCATCAGTCATTGCCACGGAACCAGACTTGACTAAGTTTCAACATTTAATTCGCTCACGACTTGTCGACTAATCGTATTATTATTCTTTTTTGGGACTTTTACAGTGTTTTTCGATATTTGTTGGTGTTTTTAGTGCAGTTGCCTTATGTTCTCCTAATATGTACTAATGTTTTCTCTGTAATAATTGTGACCTAATTACCTTGTATGTTAACTATGTTTCACTGTATTATTACTTCTGTTAACCTCTCTTGTTTTTAGTATGTACAAACTACAACCAGTGCTTGTGATCGACCCCCCCCCCCCCCATGTAATACCCTCGTAATGAGGGCCTTTGGGGGTATTTTGAATAAATAAATAAATAAGCCAACCAACAGTGATGCCGGAAAAGCACAGCGGGATTTTTAAATTTTTTTTGTGAAATGTAGAAATAATCAGGAAAAGGGGAAAGGCTTCATTCATTTGACAATTTAACGTTGTGGAGAGCCGGCGAGATACGATAATGTATACCAGTTCCCAACATTTCTAGCCATCATTAATAAGTACATAACCAACTGGCAAGCTTTTCGATACTGCCTAACGGATCAAATTAATAAACATGCTACAGTGGAAAGATTACAGAATTTACAGAACGGAGCGGAAGTTTAGAAGCATACAGAAACGCTCAGAAAGTACAATGTAATGCAGATACGCATGGAAAATTTAGGCAAACGGCGCTGGCGCGATTTCTGCGGCACGCTGTCTCCTCACACGTCTGTCCCACGAATTTTCTAGTAATTCGTTCTTTAAGCGGACTTTTAACACAGAGCTTTCTATTTCGTGCTCTCGCTGTAGCTCGGGACACGTGTGCAATAATAGTTACAGATGAATTTTGTGAGCTTATTTCCAGACCTGCTTTTTCATCGCAATGTACAGAATTTGATATTTCAGTAGTGTTAGCTAAGCAGAAAATTACTGCTTGCCACTGGGCCCAACAACCTGAATTAGATCATACTTTCACATTAAGCGAGCTTCAATGTGCAAGTACATCATGTCGCCAGAAGTCCGCTGTTGTGCCGGACGGCATTACGTAGAATACGCTAAGAAACCTCGGACCGACAGGTACAAATGCTCTCTTAGACATCTATAATAATTTATGGATAGAAGAAACTGTACCTGACTCTTGGAAAGTCACTCGAATCATACCAATATTAAAATCGGGTAAGACGCCCTTGTGCCTTGAATCCTTCCGCCCAGTTAGTTTAACAAGTTGTTTATGCAAAATAATGGTTAAGATGATTGACGCGCGACTTCAATGGTGGTGTAATGAAACGGATGCGTTGTCCAACCACTTAGTTGGTTTTAGAAAACATAGATGCACAATGGATGCAATATTAGATATAGTAACCTGTGTGGCACACGAGCGTGCACGTGGAAACATGACGATAGCAGTATTCCTAGACATCAAGAGAGCATTCGACAATGTTAGTCACGTTCATGTTCTGCTAAGTATGTTGGAACGAGGACTGCCTGGCAGGTCCTTGCGATAGATTTCTGAATCTTTATCAGGTCGCAAATTATTTGTTCAGACAGGTGGAGGAAAGAGTCCTGAGCATGTTGTCGAACAGGGAGTACCAAAGGAAAGCGTACTCAGCCCCTTTCTTTTTAACTGCGTCATGGCTGATTTAACAAGAAGACTGCCATCACAGTTAAAGTTTTCACTGTATGCAGATGATGTGTGCATCTGGACATATGGGTATAATGCTCAACTACTCCAGGTGGCATTGCAAGACGGCATAATTATCATTAGCCAATTTTTGAGAGAGAGAAGAATGATTCTATCACACGCAAAGACAGCTGTATTGCCCTTCACTCGGAGGCAGTTAAAAATTTCACTCTTAATCTGAAAAGACACGCTCTAATGATTGCCACACAGCATCGATTTCTTGGCAGAATTCTGATATACAGTTATCCTGAGCACCCTACACAAAAAAAACTAAAAAAACAGGTCAATGTCATAGTGACTGTACTTTGCAGACTTGCAGGCACATCATGGGGCGGATCAGTATCGTCCATGCTGACTATTTACAATGCATTAATACGACAAAAAATTGCGTATTCCGCGCCAATCTTACACGGACTTTCCCACACGTCAGAAGAGCGACTTCAAAGACTTTTAGCTAGAGGACTACGCATATGTCTAGGAGTTCCATGAGTGACTTCTAGCTCTCTTGTAATAGCTGAGGCTCGCCGATCACCATTTCCAGTTATGCGAACTACAGAAACATGCCAACATTACTTCCGTCTTCAAATACAGCATAAAAGCCACCCATTGGATCTAGACATAATGAAACGAGACAGAAGTTATGTTCATATAGAAATTTGAGAAAATCTTCACATAGTGCCAAGAAATGAATTTTGGAACTCAGACGTCGAATATCATCCATGGCTACTTACACTTCCAAAAATCGAATTGTCAGCACACAGGATATTCAGAAAAAGAGACATTTTCATTCAAGCTGCTCAACAACTAGCACTTTACCAGATATATATATGCGGTATTGAGGATACACACACGTCTATACAAATAGCCGCAGTACAGCAACCTTTTCAATTTCATAATTCATATACCGCACCTCCACAAACAAGAATCATTCAAGTTATCTCATGCGACTTCGCCCACAATGGCTTAATTGTTCGCAATCCTGTGGCTATAAAATTTATATTGTCAGTAAGAGATGCGCAAAAATGGGTGATTTTCAGCGATACACAGGCGGCTCTAACATCACTCTGCAGCAAAAAAGGGAAACATTCAGTGATAGTATATTATACGAAACACCTCACAAAGGCAAGCGAAGCGAAACATACAATAGCATTCCAGTGGATACCAGGGCATTGTAACATTCCTGGCAACACAGCAGCCGATGAAGCAGCACGACAGGCACACCTCAAAGATGAAGCGATTCCGATCCCAATATCGAAGAATGAATTACGCTGCATTATAAGGACAGCGGCTTTCAACATGTGTAGAAACACTTAGTTTGTCAAAAATTCTAAGAGCTCCGACTTATACCGTATTGATCCGTTTATAGAACTCAAATTTTCATGGTCATTAGACAGAACTATGGAAACCCTCATTCATCGATTAAGGTTAGGCACTGCCTACACAAAGCACTTCTTACACAGAATTGGCCGTGCAGAAACACCCGAATGCGATTGTGGATTTGTAGACGAAGATGTATATCACCTCCTTCTAGATTGCCCACATCACGACACACCGAGATGCCGACTTAAGTCAACCCTAATTAATTTAGACCGCAGACCTTTCAATTTAAAGGAAGTTCTGGGTCCTTGGACAACAACGTCCTTGCAGAAGAGCGCTTTAAAAGCGCTAAAGACTTTTCTTGAAGTCAGCGGCATTGTTGGACGTTATTAACGTTTTTATTGTTCCTTTCATTTCAATGTCGCTGTATATATGCATGTGTTTGGGAATTATGTTATGTTGATGGTTCTGTTGTTACTATATGTGATAATGCATTTACACGATGTATGTACCACTCACCGACAAGACTGTGTTATTAGGCGACAGTATCGTTTGTATTTTTGAGAAATTTATCTACATAACTGGGGAGACATTTACCTTGTATATTGTATGTAGCATGTGTTTCTTACGTCATAGTCTTTCTGTGAAATCGTTGCGTGATAACTCCTGGTGCTTGTGTGAAACAGTTATTTGATATGTAATCTTGAACCCTATACGTTGTATGATGGAACCATTCAAGAGATAAGTAGTAGCCGGCGCCTTAAATTGTGCGTCAACACCTCCTTATATCATATCAATAAAAATAAGTAAATAAACTAAAGGAAAACTAAGAATTCCGGCATTTTACGTGCCAAACCCACAGTATGATTATCCGCGGAGGGAGGGGGGCACTCGAATAATTTTAACCAGCTGGGGTTCTTTAACGTGCACGCAAAACATGGCACACGAGCGTGTTTGCATTTAGCCTCCACCAAAATGCGGCTGCCGCGGTCAAGAAACGAAGCCGTGACCTACGCGTACTTAGCAGCACAATTAAAGGAAAATGAAAATGGTCGAAGTACAGATAGCCGCCGGTGGTAATTGACCCTACATCTTTTGTACTACGCACGCGATGCTCTACCAATTCCAGCTACGACAGCGGCTGTCGCGGCTACGCATTGAACCCGATACCAGAAATTGCTCATTTCGGCGGTAATTACCGCAGGTCGCTATGACGGGTGGCTTAGGTAACGAAGCAAAATAGCCAGGTCAGTGCGCGACGGAAGACGGCGCGCTTGGTCCCCGCTTTCCTTCCTCACGTACACCAGATTGAGCCGCGATCGTTTCCTCCCCTCATGTACTTTCACTCGCACACACAGCATGCGGCGCGCGGCGACGATGTTATCACCCTTGGACTTTATACGGAACATCACGACGACGGCGGCGGCAGAAAATGTGCTTGGAGTGTTCATATAATTGCTATGGCAGTAAAAAAACAAAAATCTCGCCTTCTTCCACGGCAGCGGAGGCGCCGGCTGAGTGGGGGAATGAAAGGAAGCAGTAAGTTAGCCTTCGCGCATAACTTTCTCAGCAAGCGCTTCCCGGTAAAGATTATAGGGTTGCATAAACTGCAGTAGTCGATCTATATATATATATATATATATATATATATATATATATATATATATATATATATATATATATATATAATCTATAGCTGCGCCACACGTCACGGCTCTGTCAGTCGGTGCGGTGATCGCTGCGATGCCTCAGTATATCGCTAAAGGAAAACACATGTACAGCTGTACTAAAATTGCGCATTAGGGAGCATCGTAATCGTGGGCGAACGTTTTTTTTTTTCCTCGATTAAGGTGACTTGCGATGTTCTGCGACCTGTTAAACAGCGATTTTCGTATTCAGGTGGTAACATACTTGGCCGCAAGTTCAATTCTACTTTTAAAAAGAAGTGCCTCAGGTCCTCTTTAACGCACGTCTGAATACACGAGTTGTAGCTTAGAAGAGCAAGCGTGAAGCAGTGAAGCTCACAAACCCAGACCCTGTGCTTGAACCTCTGCATCAGCTTGAAAATTTCAGTACTTCCAGCAATAGGCTTCACTCGTTTAGGTAGCTGTTGCTCTACTGAGTAAATGTTACGGAGGTCGCGGTTATGTTATGCATTCTCCGAGCACTAGGAGTAAATGAATGCGTGCACACCTGTGCCGTTTCAGTTCTAGCTAATTGAAATTTACAGTTTGGTGCATGGGACCATGACTATTAATCTTGTCTCTATGGGACCAACTATCGTGCACTATTAATATATGTCGTCGAAACCGGCCTACGTTTGTATACTTAATAGTTTATGGCATTCGGCAAACGTTAGAAATAAAGAAAAAAATCAACTAATTTACTCGTTATATTCTATTCACTTACCCGTCATACTGGCTCTTCTTCAGCAGCAATACGATACGACCGAAGGTTACACTCTTCCGACTGGTTGGCTACGAGTCAGTTAGTGAGACGTTGTGGAAACCTGTGAAGCTGCATTCTGTCTTGGAGCTCAGCCAAGTACTAGCGTCAAAGAAAACAGAAAATCATGAGCCAATTGTGCAGCTCCAGATGTTCATGACCACAAGTGTTTCAGTGACGGAGTAGCTTGAGCACCACGTCTGAGATGCTTTCGCTGCTAACAGAGTGCTTTGCGCGATAAATATCAAAAGCATTAGAAGCATCATGGGAAACCGGGAACGCTCGGCAGTATTTATTTTGCAGACCAAGAAGAGAGAAGAAACTTTCTTCGAACGAACATTTGATGTCGCCGCAGCTTTCGCGCCTGGATAAGGGAGCCAGATGTTTTCTTCCACCCGGCAGCAATGAATGCGACAGCCAAAATGAATGCGGTACGATGAGAATTTCTTCTGCGTTCGTTTCTCGGTATTCACTGACATTGCCCTTTTGTCGCAGGAATTCGCAGCTGCGTTTGGCGAATCGATTCAACCATCATAACGCAGACGATGACTCGCCGTTCCGCTGTATTCGTCATCAAAATGCGCGTGCCTTGTTTGAAGCAGCCGTTGAGACATACGGTACTCGAACATACATATGGCGCTGCCCTTATCACTTCTTCAATTTTAAGACGGCAGGAAATGGTAGAGGCGTTGTCAACCGAGGTTTGTATTCTGTTCGAGCAAGGAGTGTGCTTACGCCGCGCGTAAGCGTAGGCTGGTGCAGATGACCTTAGGATGCTGATCCACTTATTTTTGAAGTGTATATAGAGACGCATGTGCTTCGGCTGGCTATTACTTCAGAAAGTAAGCAACACTAGCGTGATTCACCTCATTAATCCTGCGTAACCGCAATTATGCACCGTCTACATAATTCGTTAGCCTTTTGTTTATGGCTGAAGTTTTAATGAACTCAAACAGTTTTCTGTTTAAATATGTCCTTCTAATATTCGACACAAACAATTTTGTTCGCAGGTTGGGGCATTCACCAAGTGACTGATGTTGTTCGCCAGTGACCAAGATTTACTGAGACATGGCTTTGCAGCTTAACGATAACTCGGAGTATACACAGAAAGCGCACAGTCTAAGTCTCCATAAAGTGTCAAGTGGTAAGGCTGACGCGTACGAACCGGCGCGCTAATGTCTCGCGCGTCTCCACGCGAGAGTCCTATGATGAGCTTGTCATGTACGCTAATGTTTCGTGACGCGTACGCTGAAGCAGGCACGTAGTGAAACGCATCCGTTGTGTCGCGTGTAGGCTGGTCTCAACGACAGCTTGTCACTTAATTGCTATTCGAAAATGCGTTGTGCAGTTGTTGGCTCTGGCCGGGTCGAAGCTTAGCAAAATACGACAGACGCCTTCTTTAATTTTTCAAGAAGTGGCGGCGTACGTCGTCAATGTAATCTACAGATACTTTTGGCGTAGGAAGGAAGTCAGCCACAACTGCCTGTTCCGTACATTTAGGAGGTGTTAACTTGTGATATCGACGACAGCCTCATTTATTGTGCGTTTTTGCTTTTGTGTAGTAGTATCGATGCTTTTGCGAAGAGGCACTGCAGGGCCATTGCATTTTCTAGTAGTCGTCTTTTATATGAGTTAGAGGGGCCTGAACCACCTCTCGGGCTTGGTGAAATAACATAGTCCGCGGGTAGTTTCGCTGTCCTAAGCAGTGCGTGGAGCTCGCAAGCGGATAGCGAAGTCACCGTTGTCTCAGACGCTTTCTTTTCAACAGAAGCCTGCCTCCTTGCTCTTTTAAGGAGGCAGGCTTACGCTTTAATTCGCAACAAAGGGGATTCCCATACGCGACTGCTGCGGTCGGCTAGAGGCGTAGATACCGCTGCCGCCGCGGGGTGCCGCCACGTGGCCACTGGCTAGGCGCCCTGCGGCTCGCTGGGGACAAGCGCGTTTGGTTTAATTACCTTTAGCGCGTCGTAGGGCAACAAAATCGGCAGTCGTGGTGCCTACATTAAAGTGAAACTTGAACTGCGCGCCACGGGGACAATTAGCAGGCGGAGGGTTGTGGGCACACCTCAGTGCGCCGTAGCTTTCGCAGTGCAAGGCATTGAAGAAGGAACGGGAGCACAGCGGAGACCGCGTTTTATTTCCTATAATGCCGTTTCTGCTGAACGCATTGAAGTACTTCTTGGTGCAAAGTATTTCCAAAATAGTCTATTTTCACTTCAAATGACTTTTTCTACTTCGATAAAAAGTGGTTCAGGGCCCCTTTGTTGGCTGTTCAGTTGTGTATACTCGAGAAGCAGGCAAAGCTTTGAACTACCACGAACTTGCAGTTCACTTAAGGCAGCCACTGTATGCGTCTCGATACGCCGTACGCATTTACAAGAGGAGCATCCGTACACTCACTAGGGTTTCTGCTACAGTTTCGCAGACGTGAACGATAGCCGGATAGCACTTAAGCACCACATTTTCTTGCTTAAGAAACATGTGCGTTGAAGCTACATTTGCATTCTTCTTATTCATGGTGCAAACAGAGAAGCAGCTATACGAATAAACAAACCAATGAGGCCAATGCCTCCGTAAGGAAGTAGCTATGAAACGCGAAAACTCTACATAAACTTATGGCGAGCAATATCCAAGAAATGACCACTAGATCACAGCTATACAATTCATGGGTTTCGATGCAGTAATAGTGTGTTGCTCAGATGCTTGGACATCTCAGTGTTACACGCAACGCCTTTTCTGCGGTATTGTTGCAGCGCTGCGCTGTGCATTTGCTATCACACACAAAAACACGAGGTTTTTATGCAAGAAAGAAATCGGCTGTCTGTAGCTTGTTACTTTAAAAAGAACGAGTAAAGAGAACTGCGAGGACCTGCTCGGCTATCTGTTGACTAATTAAGTATTAAGGCGCACACTAATGAACATCCCGCGCAGACAGTCATAATATATTACTTGTCCCGCAAAAAAACATCCAGCTACTGAAATTGTTTATGAAGCCGTTTTTATTACAATTATTCTGACTCTCGGGGTATTGCGCTAAGGTGGCCTTCTCTCCAGCTTCAGCTTTCGCCGTCGATATTCATTCGTACTGTGTAATCATTTACTGGTGCGCGAGATGTATCCCAATCCCGGCTGCGATTTCAGATTTGAACATTCAACTTCGGAAGGGAAACTTCACGTCTTGAATTCCTTTTTCCGCATTTGGAGACGTCGAGCCAGTTGCGCTACACCAACTTTTGTTATTACGCGTAGAACACGAGAACAGAGCATACGTGGGGTAGGATTAGGCAAACAGACTTGCATGTAAGCATCGAAAAGGTACAGTTACAAGTACAAGCCTATAAGAATGCATATAGTATAAGTTGAACGGCGTTAGTGGTATTCACTTCTTTCTTTCTTGTCCCGCTTCTTTGGTGCTCTACTTCTAGACAAGGGTGGGAATATGACACGCACATATACCGGGACACCTCCGAACGGCACAGCCTCTGTAGTCAAGGCAGTTATCAAACATAGAGGTACCGTTTGTGGGTCGCGCGTGTGTAAATATGCGTTCAAGCTTGCCACATTTGTTCGCACCAGAAATAATCTTAACTCATAGGCTTGACACGAGCATGAAACTTTTCGTAACTTCCGTTGTGGGAAGATGCGCAACACTGCTAAAATGTTTTCAACCACTTTAGTTTAAGCTGGGGAAGAGAAAACATAAACACCTTATTAGCAACAATTAAGACAGAACGCACCACTGAGTGTAAAAGTTTACTTATTTTGCTGCTTTTGTCTTGCGCGCCTGGGGAGACGCGAAGCGGTCGCACGGGGAAGCTGCATCGATTCAGCGTCTGTTTCGAGCGACCAAAAGCACTGTCAAAGGCTGGCGGACTACTTGGCGCGGAAACACATTAGAAGAAGCTCCGCCCCCGTAGCTTTCCTGTCATAACCACAGAAAGTTATCCACAAATATAGTACAGCGTCAGTTTAGACATGTGCATTAATTAAAGGGACTTTGTGTCTAACACTTGGAGCGTTTAAAATGCATGGTCGTTAATGAACCACACAATCGAATGCTGGCGAAAGTCACGAACGTAGTGCGCCAACGGAACCTCGTTTTTTCTGGCTACGCAGTGGAACAAGGCTTGTAAAATAACTCCTTGAATACTGGATATAGACTCGTAGCATGTTAGGACACTTCCGGATCACAGAATTTTATCTGAGTGGCTCAATAGAGGAGTGGCAGGAACTTCAAATTTAAGCCAATGCAAGAAAATTGCGGAAACCGTCGAAAATTCTGTAATATTAGCAGCATACGGTTATATGCCACGTTTTGAAGCATACCGGAAGCGTTCTTACTCTGCGCGGCATCTTTGTTGCTCTTAACGCTCTTATTGATTGAGAACGTCCCGTTTAGAGTAAAACAAACTGAACATTGCACGACTTGATGTAAGGCTGGGCTTTCTTTGCGGACCCTACCGGATGTTACCGAGCATAGCTGCTACGTTCTTGCCGAATAGCCACCCGTTCTATATAGCAACAGATGTGAATGTCATCGGCTCTGTTCTCCACGGAATTACGCAAGGAAATAACGAACGTTACCAAAATATCGATCACAGCAAAATCTGAAGTTTACGCACAAAAGAAGTTTGAAGGTATGCAACACAAAAGCGGGCCTTTGTAATATACGCAGAACAGAAAAAATAAAACTAGCGCGGCAAAGCATTGCATGCACGACCACACTCTCTGAGGAGATCTATTGCCTCGCGACTCACTCTTGTGGTGAATTCCAGTGGCAGATTCGGAGGTCTTCTGGCACGACATTTTCTGCTCTTTTTTGGTGCAGATATGTTCCCACAGCAGTTCGGGAGCACCGACTCTGTATTCTAATGGTAGATCGAGAGTGGTTCCTCCGCAACCATCACTGCGTAGCGAAACCGTGGACCACTCCGCCAAACTTTGCCTGAACCATCTCTGCCTAACCTAACCACCTTCCCTATCACCGGACCTCCACGTGACGCACTTCCTTCGCACTTGACTATTTTTTTTTCTCCGGGCTCCCCTGGCAGTATTACAGACGTCGCGGACGTGTCAGTGGTGGGCGAGAGAGATGCGTGCAATGAAGCAACAGTGGCATTCTGCGCTCGCTTTCGGGACAAAAGGTGTTTACGTTGAACTTACCAACGTTGATGCGCTTTCCTAATGCATAATGCCATTACGTGGTCATGACTCTATTTCTTCTGCTCTGTCGTCACGGCACGGCTTACCCGCTCGTAGGTGCGAAGCCTTTAGTTCGGTGCAGTGACATAACTCGGGCCTTCACTGCGTGTTTCTGTTGTCTTTATTTTCTTTCTTTGCTCTACAAAGAAACAATGGGCTTTGCGCTACGGTGCCGTGGGCGAAAGGGAAAGCATCGACAGCGAACGACGCAAATCGGAAGCAGATGCCGGAATGGCAAAAGATTCCGGATACGCTGTCTAAGCAATACTCGTTCGGTAGACAGCGTTTTGTTCCATTTGCAGATTCGGTGCTGCTAGAGTGGTTTTTTGCACTTTTGCGCAACTCACCCCCACTGCTCTCTGCGCACGCGCCGCAGTAGCGACGGAAGCGGGAGATTTGCAGCGGAAGGAAGGACAGTGGTGAGATTGTTTGTTTCGCGTGCCGTCGGCCTAACCTAACCTGGGACCCCTTCGATACGCACTAAAGATAATAATAATAATAATAATAATAATAAAAAGGAAAAAAAGCGCAAGACATTTTTTTTCAACACCACAGCAATAGAACCCGGGCCTTTTCTCGGTGAGAGCTAGGTATCCTCCACTAGACGATGCCGGAGACAAGTTATACCGTTTCGTTACAGTGTACTAGAATGTAGTTTCGTAGACTCCTCAAATGGTATAACAGCGCCTTAGAATACAACGCGGTGTATGCGCAGATAGCAGTGGGGGTGTGAGATAAAGTGCAAAAACGCCTCTCCCAGTTGCTGTTGTGCTACGCGAGAACGAGGGGCTCATTTGCGAAATTAGTCAACCGCTCGCAAATATGCTGTTGGAATTGAACAGTAGAATCGAAGCATGTTCGGTGTCCGCAAAAGCTTTGTTACGATGGTGAAGGGCTCAAGCCGACGGTTTAGGTATGTCAGCTGACACCAATTTAAAAGTAGAGTACCGATCGGCCTGCTTTTCAGAGCTGCCTTCAGCGCTGCGTTTGAAACTCAATACAGAATGTCCTTGTCGGTGATCGACGCCGTGTGAAACATTGCAATCAAGAAGTGTAAATCTACCACAGAAATTAGGCGGGCACGCATCATCCTGAAAGCTCGTTTCGTTGGTCCACTTGCCTTTAGCGCGCACATACGTCGGGGCACCAATAGATTTCAGAAGACTTTACGAGATTGGAGGCGCTCAGAAACAATTCACAAAATTTCTTGAGAATCCACGTGAGCTTGCTTGAAACCAGACGCGTGCTATGAACCACCAGCTTATCCCGGTCCCTATCAGTAGTTTGCGTGTTGCTCTGCATAGAATAAGGACTACCAAGCACTTTGCGCTATAAATACGAAGGAAAATAACATGGAAGGTTATCACCTAATCTGAGCTTATCGATGCGCCAGTCGCTTTCTATTAGGCATCTCCAAGGTTGCGTTTTTTAGCAATGTTTGAGCATAATCTCGTACGTGGCTCTAAGGGTTGAGGTTTCAGAACGAGCAGACTTCACCTCACTGGTGCCACGTGTCGTTATGCTGAAATATTCTAGTCTAAATGCATACTTAAAAGGAAGAGGTCTGCACACCGACCAAAAATGGTTTAAAAGAGTTATTTACGTTTCGGCTCCCCCACAGGAGCCTTGTTCACAATGCAAGAAGCGGCAGAGCTGGCGCCCCTTTTAATGTGCGTCTCAAAACATGATTAAGGCTCCTGGCATACATGGGCGGCAGATTGCCTTCGTTGCGATTAAGAGTGTGCGCACACTCTGCGCACGCATCACAAGTGATACGACAATGATTTACTGTTTCAGGTATACGACGCAAAGGCAATTCACAGAAATAACAAAGTTACACTATTTATGCAGCCTAAATTAATAGGTAACGTTTCACTTTTGGAGCGGCCCCTCCACAACGTTTTATACATTGTGGAGGGCGCTCTGTCCGGTAGTGAAGTCGAGAGAAATCACTTTTCTCCCGTCTTTCTTATCCTGCCTTTCAAATTTTTCGCTGGCTTCATTCAAGCTGTTTCACCTCGTAGCTGGTCTATAGGTAAGCTGCGGGGCGTGCTCCGGCCAATCATAGCAGCTACAGCGGGTCGACAGCACTCTCCTGTCACAGTATCCTCCCCTGCAGTGCTGAAACTCGACTTCATTGTACACGTTATCACATGTCCAGTGACGTGCAATAAGACCTGAAACACCGGTGCCAGTGGTCGAAGGGGCTCCACGACTGTACGGCTGCGCAGGCACAGGGTAAGTTCTAGACCTAAACGCAGGTTCAATTAGTGGTATATAGTAAACCGCTCTTTCGCATGTCAGAGCCACCACGCGGTCCTGGAGCCCCTTAGGCCACGAACCAAGGTGTTGCAAGTCATATTGTACGTGACTGTACTTCTCCTAATGTATCATTGCAAATCGGCAATAGAAACTTGGCAGTTTCGCCTCGAAGCGCAAAGCATTTATGGCGATAGCAACGATTAGTGTTGCACTCGAACTGCTCGGACGGTGCTCGAAATATGCGTGGATAAGACAAATTGGCACGATACAGCATGCAGTGCAGATGCGGCTCGGCAAAAGGAACCGAGCCCGGCAGCTACCAGACATCTGGCAACGCAGGCTGCAAGCGTCAGTATTGTTGAACGCGTCGCACCTGAAAGCTGCACGTGATGAGACCAACGGGAAATCATTGGCGTTAGCCAGCGCCCAGTGAAATGAGGTAACATTGGCTTGATTTTTATGTCCGTTTCTTTCAGACCCAGTGTCCACACAAAGTTGTTGTTTGCACGTCTTTATTCACTTTTATTCCTCCTATAGGGGGCTGCGGGGAATCGGTTTTAGAAGAGGCAGGGATGAAAAGGAAAGAGGGATATATAGTGGTTATGGGGGAGGCCAATTAATCTGCCTGGTGGGGGCTGACGCTACACCCAAGATGAAGAAGCTGGTGCTAGTCACTGGAGCATCAGGTTAATCCAATAATTTGTGTAGAGATCGCCATGATTCGTTGGCGACTGAAGCGGTGCTGTACCTCGATAGGGCCCAGGCATGGTTAGAAGTCTGGCCGTCATTCCGTAGGAAGCGAAGCAAGGACCCGTCGTATGGAGCCAGAGCACAGAAGGCAGTCCCTGATGGGTTTTCAATGTCTGCAGGAGAGGCTGCAGGTGCCTATATGCAAGTGTCACAGGCCACGAGCGCCTTCCTTTTTGCGACAGCGCTGCACGAAAAAGGGAGTAAGGAAGGTTCCCGACTTTACCTGCTGGAGCAGAGCCTGCTGCTGACGTGTAGCAGCCTGGAAGAGAAGGGGAGGATTGTCCATGAGGGGAAACTGCAGTGACGGAATAGACGCGCCGGTTACGTTTGACTTGAACTATTGCTTCCATAGGATCGCACCAACAAGTGTGTTTCCCCGTGTTCAGGTACGTTGTTTAATGTCTGTTCGGCTAGTTTCGAGTTCATTGAGAGTTATACGGTGCGCTTGTCGATGGGCCCTTTCATTTCCTGGTATAACCGTATGCTCTGGCATCCAGTGTAAGTGGAAATCATGCCCTTGGTCACGCAGACAATGCACGCGGAGGCAGAATTCTTGAGCTACAGCAGTGGTTGTGTGAGTGTCTTTGCAAGCACAAAAGACATGTCGAGAGTCTGTACGAACACTGTGTAGTGTTGCTTAGCATCTCTTGACAATTTGCGCCGAGGTGCTCTGTTTGGGCCAAGCATATTTAGTTCGCTACCCACACAAAGTAGCTCAGCAGGAACGCAAAAGTGCTTATACGGGGCGATCATTTTTAAGTTTCTCGGAATTTTTAATAATCACTTCTTTCAGACACCGTAATTTTAGTCTTTGACTTGGGGTATTCAGAGAAGGGGACATTACTCGCACGAGAAATTGAAACACATGTTACGCAGCACAATACAATATATTTAATGTCGCGTGCTGACGTATTACCACGATGCAATCGTGCTTGCGCGCCATTTGCGGTAGCAAAGCACCTAGACAATTTATATTCTTCCTCCAAAGCAAAGCTCGCCCAAAAACATGACCACTGGGATCCTGGGCAAGGCTTCTGTGCTGATGCGGCGTTCGCGGTAAGTTTTAGCGCACGCGCGCGTAGTCGGTTGTTTAACGCCACGACGGCATTGTCGTGCTCGGCGCTAGGACATATATGCGTCGGCTTACGTGGAAATTTGCCCTCGTTGCTTTGTTTGGTTATCAAGCATACGTTTCGTTCGCCACTTACAGATAAATACATATCTCATTTAGAGTGGACAGACATCGACAGCCCAGCTGGAGATACGAACGCCAGAAGCGCAGTAGCAGTACTTGGTGAAAGGGCCCAAGTCACCCTCACCCTGTCGTACACTGGGCGAGATGCTGTCACTGAGCTGCATGTACAATCGAACAGCGTAGTTCGCATTCTAACGCAAAGGTATTTTGAGGTGACTGAAATCAATACACGCCGCCAAGTCACCAGTTTTGTCGTTAGAAAGTCTTAGCGTGAAAATTTGCTAGATTTTGCTAGGTTTTGACAGATTTCTTTATTTCTCTAAACATTGCCTAAAATTACTAGGTCTAGGGAAATATTTATAAAGTTGGCAGCACTGCCGAGAATTCTCACGGTCTCGGCGCTGGTGCGACGAGGAGTACTGGCAGCTGAGCGCGCGTTCTTTGCCCTAAGCCAAGGGTCCGTGCTCATTTCACCCTTTCAAATCTGCCCAGCCTCCGAATCTCTGCAGATCGCTTTATATACCTGTAACGTTGTGCGCGCGGAAAGATGGTATGCATCCAGCCTCCAGCCCCTACTAGCGCTACCATCCTTCTGGATTCACCCCGGCATGCTCAGCCCGCGCGTTGGTATAGGGTACCCTAGGCCCCCGCTACAGATCACGTGGTATCCAGCCATTTCCTCTATGCCTCCATTGCCTCCAAAAAACAAACAGCGCATGGGCAGCGTATACGTTCCGCCTGTGACTCGACCGCGATAACAGAGCGGGCTTGGGGGCTGGCCCATGCGTGCCGTCCATGCGCCGTCGCATCCAGAACAGCAAACACGATGGTGACAGGTGGTGACGGTGCCTCTACATATTTGCTGGTGTCCGTAATGTTAGTGTCGATATAAACGTTATCGCAATAAAACTCATGTAGCGCCTACAGAGCCCTGTGCGTCAATGAACAGCAGGGTTTGTGTTCCGTGATATTGTCTGTAGACAAAGCCACCGGTTCATAATACTCACGAAAACGTGAATGCCGTTATAATTAGGTCGCCTTATCAATATATGCAGCAATACTAAGCCACACAAAAAAAGTTCTGTCAAGGCTTGCTATTTTTTTAGATTTTCTATTTGTGGTAATAAAGCGGAAAGATTTCAATGTCACTATGTGAGTGGAAATACTGCTGCCACGTCCTGCCACTATATTGTCAGAAATGGTGCTCGGTGTCCATAATGTGTGTGAAGCAGGAAGTTGCTGGTCCAGGCTCTTAGAGATGATACGTTACAAGTTCACTGATGTTATACACCTGCGGAGGCACAGCTTTCTTGCCGAAAATTTGTTCGATTTCGTCCAGTGTTTTCCCTTTCGTATCAGGCACAAATATTACAAAGACAATGGACGTTACCACCAGTAGTAAGCCATAGAACCAATACGAGGCAGCAGTGCCTATCAAGTGCACTAAGTCTACAAACGTCTTAGTTACGAGGAAGCCGCACGCATAGAAGAGGACTATGCATGCACTGGTTGCCACACCCTTGACCTTCAGCGGTATCAATTCTCCGAGGAACACGAATGGCAAGGGGCCGAGTCCGAGGGAGTAACTGATGAAGTAGAATGCGATGGAAGCCAGGGGAAGCCAGCCGTAGTCGTCGAGGAAACTTTGGCCGTTCACCTTTTTCAGGTGGAAGCACAGGCCCAGCGCGGCCAGGCTGACCGCGGACAGTGCGGTCGAAACGATGAAGAGCAGCTTGAGCCCCACCTTGTCCGCGAGAAGGACGGCCGCCAGGAAGACCACCGCGAGGATTCCGCCCACGACGATGGCGCAGTCGTCGGGAGCCATGGCCACGCCGGCCTCCTGGAATATGTCTTGAGCGTAGAAAAGCAGAATGTTGATGACCGATGCCTGCTGCATCAACAGAGTCAGAAGGGCGCACAGGAAAGACTTGTAGACGTAAGGCTGCGCAAAGTCGCCGAGGGTGAGACGCGCGGTGACGTCCGTCATGCTGCTTTCCATGGCTTTGAACTCGTTCTCAAAGCGCGCGCCCCGGTAGAACTGCATGGCTTCCATAGCCTCCTTTCGGCGTCCCTTTTGCAGGAGCCACATGGGCGACTCTCTGACGTAGAGCAGAAACGCGACGCCGTTGAGGACAGCTGGGACGAGGCAGGCGGCGGCGAGCCACTGGTAGTTGAGCCACTTGCCAATGGCGTAGCCCACGAGGATTCCCAAAGAGAGCATGAAGTTGCAGCCGGTGTTCAGCGCTCCCCGCAGGCTGGCAGGAGCCACTTCTGCCACGAACACTGCGGACGCTGCGGAAGCGATGGCCATTCCTCCGCCCGTGAGCACGCGGCCGGTGAATAGGAGCGCAATGGAATTGGCAAATGCGAGGAAGAGCCAGCCGGCAGTGAACAACGTGGCCGCTACCACCATGGTGCCCCTGCGGCCTAGGAGGCTCAACAGCTGCCCTGTAAGTAGGTGGGAAGGAAACATAAATACTTTTGCACAGGATAATTTTGCCACTAACTCCGCGGATCTCTCTACATATACAACTGTTTGTCGTTCTCGAGCGAGCCATGTGGCCTTCAGAACAGTGCGACGAACTGTAGTTTATCGTCTGCCAGGTCGGGCATCAGCGCGAACATCAGCGCGAACATCAGCGTAGATGAGAATAGTATTCAACAGTACGCGACGAAACCGCTTTTCGATTCTTTGCAATAGGGAAAGTAATCAAATGACGTAAAAAAGATGAGCAAGAAAACAAAACGCAACTGAAAAATATATACGAATGAAGGAAAAAAGGATACAGAAATAATAAATTGTCACGCAGGGACCATGTACGAGAACTACGAAGATTATAAAAAAAAAGTGTATTCTTTTTTCCCAAGGTATCATTGGCGTTTGAAGATTTGCAATCTGTTACTTCAAGTGTTTACGTAAAGCAAACTCGATTGTCCTATACTCTCAACATTGTTCATATTACTTTTGTCCTCACTGCTCGTGCATATTTAAATGCACCCACTGATTATTATCTCTGTACATTGCATTCGTAGACCTTGCTAAACCAGTGGGCACATGAAATTTCACTCCTCATTTATCTGGCATAAGGTGCGAAGGTGCGGTAAGATTTTTTTGCACGCAATTTATTTCACGCTAACTTGATGGTTTCGACAATGCTAACTTAAGGAATTAAGTATTGTGTTTTTAAAAGTGAGCAGTTAGCTGGAAATTGTTAATTAAGGCCCGCTATTGTGGATCAATGGCTATGGCGTTGCACTATTTTGGCTGGGATGGTCTCATTCTCATGCAGTTTTAGACAAAATTACACCCTTTAGGTTTTATCTTGCCACACAACAATAATCGTCATCTGTCTTGTCCGCATTTCCTTTCTTGAACGCTGCGAGCCCGGTACTTCCAAGTCACGAACGGCATGCCTGTTATCAGCGTGACGGATCATTCTCGGCAGTATAAAGTAGCGAGCGCAGCGTTTTCAAGAAAGGAAACGCAAGCAATGCAGATGACCATTATTGTTGTGTGGCCGATGTACTCCCCAAAGGGTCTACATTTGTCTAAGAGTATGGGTAAAGAATGCAAAACGCTCGCGTATGTATACATTTAGGTGGACCGTGGGAAGTAAAAGTTAACGTGTCACGCTCCAGCATAGCACCGCTTAGAGCTCCCATCCAGCTGCGAGAATGCATTTTTCACTGGATCTTACCTCACACAAAGCAATTAACTACCTTCTTACCCTTGTTTGAATAGGTGCGAATGATTTGCTGCATGATATATTGCATATGTTACGCAGTTAAATCACATTTTTGCCGTGATGTGCAAAATGCTTTAGTTCGGCCTGGCAATATACGTGTAGCAACCATTGTTAATGTGTATTTGATGCTGTGATGTTCATTTTCTCCTGTCATCCAAGATTACTGGACGCCGGCTGGCCTTCAAGTTACCTTGAGCAGCTGCAGCGCAGAAACAGACGGTGCGCCAATAACAGTGACGGAGACAATGTCCCTGTTTTTATTTGTTGTTATTGGCCCTTCGTCTGTTTCTACGCTGTACTTACTTCAATATGAATTATATGTTATCCCGTTTTCACTTCTTATCTCAGTCCACAGGTTTCCACAAAGTAAGTGGAACTTATTTGAAAAGAAAAAAAGAAGAAAAATTGAACATGTATCGCTGACTAAATCGAACCCATCCGGAACGACATTCACAGAGACACCTCGTTGAATTGAGCAGTTTTTTTTCTGCATCTACTCTCTGTTTCTGTTGTGAGGGAAATAAAATTTAACTTAGGCTTTGCCAATACAATACACGCCCTTCCTTAATATGTGTGCGATAACGCTTCTCAGTAGCAAAGGGGTGCGTTTATGTCATTTGTTTTATGCTGCCTTTTATCTGAAGGTTTCAACACTTCATACGAGAATACTTTTGCGCATGGTTACTAACTGGCGAGAAGCTTGCAAAGTCTACAAAAATTGTTGTCATTGTTGGAACACTTCCAGTGCTTTGCTCCCATTTGCTCGCGAGAAAAAAAAAGTTCTAGATATACCCAATAAATCAGTCCTCTTCCTAGCTTTTAGACTTACACCATTAGCTCACAATAAGCACCTATTTTTCTATCTTGCATTTCTAGCTAGTCCGCTAAAGTCGCTATTGTGAATGCACGTCCAAAAGCACACACTAGCAAGAGGTTTGTGTTCGACGCTAAGGCGAAAAGTACCCACAAACATTTTTTTTGTGGCTTCCCCTGTGCAACTTTTTCCGTCGTGCTTCGGTGCTTTTTAGGAGACAAGTGGTTATATGAATCTCTTCGTTGAAGCCCTCGAGGGTCAGTGAGAGAGATGAGTGCTACTTTTCGAAAAAGCCATGCAGTATCAGTGGGACAGGTACTTCCTACTTTTTAAAGTTAAATAGCTTGTTGTACAGGAGTGTAATTAGTCGCAAACAACTTCTGGTCACCTTATTTAGCCATACGACACAAGAAATATCAAGAGTTTTGGCTTGCGAGGAAAGTGGCCAGAAATAGTTTTGCATTGATACCCTAGAAGGTCAAGGAGACATATGCATCCTCTCTGTTTGAAATACGATGTAGTGTAGTTCGTACCAATGCGTCCCATTTGTTTAGTTAAACGGTTTGCTGTAGAGAAGAACAATTTGTGGTAAACTTCTAAGCACCTCATTTATTCATGCCACCCTACAAAGTGCAATAGGTTTCTATATATATAGTTGAGGCTGAGGAAATCACGCTGGTCCCGGTAGTAAAATGAAGAAAAAGAGAGTATGATGTAGTACGTTGAATTTGCACAGTATATTTCAAGGACGTTTCAGATGGTGGACCAGCCTTTGTCAAAGCCTCTGTCCAAGTCAACGTACGTCGCACGTTTTTCTTTTTGTTCATTATATATATATATATATATATATAATATCCATCACTGCAAAGGGTTAAAAGACCATCCTGCAAAGGGTTAAAAAAGGAAGACAATTCAGTTTCAAAACATTGGACACAGCTCACCTGACAACGCTCCGGCGACGATGCCTCCGGCCAGCACTAGGGATCCGAACCAGGCCGCGTCTTCTTCGCTGATCTGCAAGGTGTGCCGGATGTCCGGCAGTGCGGGCGAAGAGTACGCGTACACGAGGCCCGTGGAAGCGGTGCCGAGGTAGGTGGCCGCCACCGCCAGGTACACGCGGCGCCGCCCGTCCGATCCGCTGCGCACGGCGCTCTCCATCACGGCGGTTCCATCGCATACAGGCCCTGCATGTGAACGCGGAGCAAGTGACCGTCAATGCTGGAGCCGCGGAGTTCGGTTCCAGGGGGCCGATGCACTCCGCTCTTCTCCCAGCCAAACGAGCGTAGTCGCGACAGCGGACGCGGATACTTTGCGTTGGTGGACAATGGAACTGGCGATGTGTAATGCAGCTATATAGGACGACTACGCACAAATGGCTGAGGAGGTACCTCCTGCTGAGCTTTGAGGAAAGAGTGAGAGAGAAAGAGAGAAATAAGCTTAAATTTGTAGCATGCTGCATTACGAAAAGACTGCATACTTGTGCGACCTTCCGAGCACGACAGAAGTTAGATTAATAAATTCAGTTGCCTCTTCTTGAAGTGACACTAAAGCAAAATATTAAGTCGAGCCAGATTGAAAGATATTGAAAGAGTATACGCTTCTGTAATAACAAATTCGTCAGTCGTAGCGTGTACAGGTTATCAGGCGAATAACTGACAAATTTGGAAAAGTGGGATGGCGCCAGCTGTTGTGCACTACGGTACGTTTCCTGTGACGTCAGCACTGGCTGATTCAGAGAGAGCGGAATAGAGAGAGATCACGTGGAGATTACGTCAACTTGTCCCGTCCGTTGTGTCGCGGGTGGTTCAAATTGGGGAGCAGCAGCTGGACTGCTGACGGCATTTATCCAGGCAACAAAGATAGATATTGGCATGGTAAACGATGATTGATTTCTAGAATTTTAATCTATTGAATAAATCTCTTCTCCACCGTGTTGCATATGAGCGCAAATAAGTGGGATAAATGAGTTACCAACCAACCAAAACGTGAGCTAAAATCTACGCCAAACAATGCTTTTCCCTAAACAAGAAGCTGAGTCGTTGCCTAATAATCTCAGTAGGCAGCCATAGAACCACTAAAATTAGATTTGTTGTAATAACAAAAGTTTAGGTGCATTCCAGTGTCTGATGTTGCTATAGAATTGACGCGTTATATAATAATTCACGTTAAGTTACACTAGCCCCATTGCATGGCAAACTTAAATTAAAAAATGCTATTTTTCTTCCTGTGCCACAGCAATGTCACAAACAACTATGAATTGCTGCCAGTACAGTTATTAGACCGTCTCGGTGCTCGGACGGTTACCATAGACTTGTGCGTGCGCACATGTATAATCAAGGAACACATACTGTGTCCCATAATCATGGCCCCTTCCACTTCCACAAAACAGGTTTGTACAGCGAAGGAGCTTACTTAAGAAAACGGTCCATTGTGCAATGCATATTACACATTTGCCTCGTGTGCACTTCTTAACGCATGCTTCCATCTCATGCAAACTAAGTTAAAGAGACCCTGGAATGATTTTGACGATTTTGTACAAACGTACTGAGTCGTTAGAGTAGGTCCTTCTGATCATTGACTCATCTAAGTGCTCCGCGTAAAGCGTGTAATTTATTACATGGTTTTAGAAATGTACATCGCTGCCGATCGCAGCAGGCTGCTCGGCGGAATTTTCAGCCACCCCCACCCGTATGACGTAAATCACCCAATTGACGTCAATACGGTGAGCCATCCGATTGGCTGCCCAGGGCGTGTCGTCGATAATTTTTCCGCCTTTATGGTGGACAAATGATGTTCGTAATAGTTGGAATGTTAGTTAATTTGTTTCTATAAAAAGAAAGTAACAGAAAGAGAATGCACAAGAACAATTTCTCACTGCTCTTAAGCACTTCCGGCACACAGCAAGCGTTGTCTGCTTGTGTTACAACGTGCTCCGTCTTGACCAGAGCTTCGCTGTAAGTCGGTCTGTCTTTTCGTGAGCACCATGGATCCACTTCGTTACGTTGTGGGCTGCAAGCGTAGCGACGGGCAATATGTCAAGCTGCGACATCGTGTCCCTCTGCAAGTCAGCAGACGAGCGGAGTGGCTGAAGCGCATCTGACTGTCACGGTCTGATCGGCACCAGAATTTGCGCGTTTGCGGCCGTCCCTTTACACCGTAGGATTACTACCACAATAGCGTTTCACGAGTCTTGTATTCGGGTAAACGCAGGCGAGGGGACTGGGCCAGGCCACTTGACCTTGCCGTCTCACGGGATGAGCAGAAGCGAAGACGTGAATGTGCCACCAGGTGGCTGCCCCATGCAGCCACCTGGTGGCACAGAGCGCAACCAAACACAGTAGCAGTAATGAAGTGTATTCTTTGCTGCTGGTGTAACTTTTTCGCAGGAGCATAATCATTAACATGCTGTTTTTGTAATTGTTTAAAATATTTTACGCTTGGTTAGAGCAATATTAGCTTTTTGTTTGGCTGGTTAAGCTCTGCGCGAACAGGTGGATAGACCGTGCAGACCGATCAGACCGCTCACGTACGTATACGCGAAAGTTGCTTCATCAGCTTGAGTTTATGCCTCCCCCCACCCGTCGAAAGGCCCAGCCCGCCTGCGGTTACCGGTACACCAGACGCGTTCGGCGCTGCGACAGAGTGCTGGCAACGCACGCTGCTTCTATAGCTCTCGCTTGGGGTCGACTGCCAAGCAGCTGCAGGAGAGGTTGGAGAAGCTTCGTGCGCTTGCTCCCAGAGAACCGAAAGTAGACGACACGACGTGTCATGATGACGCAGAGCCAGTGAAGGTGGAGCTTAGCCCCGATCACTCGGCGAACGAGTTAAGGAGAAAATGGGTGGCTGTGGAGGAGGCTAACTTGTAATCGTCCATAGCTCTCTCAATATGAGACGCTCCTCAGAAATTGTCGTGCGAATGATTAACTTTAGCTGCACGCTACGCGTCTGCAAAATTTGTATCGAACGAAGTGCTTCTCTTGCGGAACACATCTCACCCGTCTCTGTGCCTTTCTGGACTTCTCACTGCACCTGTGGGGTCTACCGCCCAGTCTATCGCCGAGATGAATGTACAACATCCCGAGGATCCTCCCGGTTCCCGTTCACCCGCGGACATTGGTTCGTGGAAGCAATGAAATACGTCGAGTGATAGCGAGGACACAGAGCTGTACTCCGCATCAAGGGACGAGTCCTCGGAAGACAGCTTTCTACTTGTCCAGTACCGCAAGGCCAAACAAAGAATTATCAACTCATCTTCGGCGTCCAGCTCGAACACTGAAAACAGCGCCTGAACGATGGCCTCACTCCATCCTGTTTGCGACACAGAACGCTACCGACAACCTGCGCGTCCTAAACAGGAAAGCACTCTCCGTGTATCTAGAAAACGCCGTGCCAAACGAGATCAAGGATGTCAGGATAAACACTAGGCGAAACATCCTGGAAATCGAGTTGAGGAACCCGAGCGCACTGACCATACTACAACATGTAACGCAGCTGGGAAACATCAAGGTCCGATACATCGTGCCGTCGAATGATGCCACAGTAACAGGAGTCATCAATGACATTGACAATAAAGAACCTAAAGCAGACCTCCCCGTTCTCATAAAACCAGCAAGTGAACATAATGTCATTGTGCATGTTGGTCGCCTCGGCAACACACGTTGTGTGAGGATAACGCTCAAAGGCGACTGCCTTCCACCCTACGTGAAGGTCGGCAACTTTCGCCACTAGGTTCGACCATTTATTCCAAGACCAATGCAGCGCATCAATTATCAGAAGATTGGCCATGTGAAGGGTGTTTGCAGAAATTCGGCCGTGTGCCCTCGATGTGCTGAACCCCACTCAGAAGACAACTGCAGCGCAACCACGTTGAAGTGTCCTAACTGTCAGGGTGGTCACTGCGCCTCTTCCAAAGACTGTCCTCAGATCAAGGAAGAAATCACCATTAATTAACAAATGGTGAGAGACAACTCTACCCACAAAGAGGCCGCTGTGAAAGTATGGCGAAGACGACGTCACCGTCGAAGGTCTTCATGACGGAAAACGTCAAGCTTTCAGGAAAAATAAACTCGTCAAGCAGCGGAAGTTTCCAGCACTCCGAACACCGATGTTGGAAGAGAGAAAACTGCCAGATCTCTCTCCACAAAGGAATGGCCGCCACTTCCGCGTACAGGACCGCCAGAAGAGCCGCAGAAGGAACCGCCCCCAGTACAGCAAGGTGCTGTATCCGAGGAGTCGCGGAAAACAGATGAGCAAGTGATAGCTCTTATTAGACCTTTAATGAATGCCATTCGCGTGTTGCTAAGCAACATGCACACACCATCTGCCGTAAGTGCGCTTCAAGTACTGGACGCTCTGAGTCCGGTGCTTGCAACCCTTGAGTAGATCATGGCTCCACAGCCACGGTCCTTTAGGGAAGAGGTCCGACAAGCAGTTATTTTTCAGTGGAATGCCCGCGGACTCAGAGCGCGCCTTTCAGATTTCCGTCGCTTCGTGTACGCCAATATGTTTCCCATTGTCGTCATTTGCGAACCGAACTTATCTAACACGATCAGGCTTTCTGGATACGAGTCGTTTATGTCGTCAACTGTTTATGAAAACAGTAAGATTTCGGTGTTTATTCGTCGTGACCTCAACTACATTCATCAGCCTGTACCACCTAATGACAATAATCAATATGCCTAAACGTAAGGAAAAAGAATTCGGCCTTTACTTTTGTGGGCGCCTACCTATCTCCGGCAAGTCGATTTGATCACAAAAGACTACGAGACGTCCTTTCCTCAACTCCCAATCCCTGGGTCATCATTGGAGATTTCAACACCCATCATACACTCTGGGGAAGTCCGAAGATGAACGCAAGAGGCAGAGCTCTGGCATCTTTCGCCTCCAGTAATGAACTTTGGTTGCTGAATGATGGGAGTCCTACGTTCTTACGTGGCTCCACGTGCAGCAGCTGTCTTGACTTGGCTTTCGTCTCACGAAGCCTTGTCAGACGCGCAGGGTGGTTTGCGGACATAGAGACGCACGGAAGCGACCATAAGCCCACGTACACCAAGATCAGAGGATTGTCCCCTTCCAAAATATGGGATACGATTCAAAGAGTGGACTGGCCTAAATTTCAGTCTATTATGGAAGAACACTGTGACGCCAATCCATCTTTCGACTTGGATGAGGCAATCAAGAGCGCGGTGCAAGACATCATGCGTACTCTCACATGCTCTTCGAAACTGAATGAATTTGATGTGGAAATAGAACGACTTCGAGCAATCCGACGACGTGCTGAACGAAGATACCGACGTACGAAGACAATGGATGATTTACGGACCGCCAGGCGCACGGAAAAGAAGATACAACGCTGGTTAGACAAGGGGGAATCGCAACGTTGGATTGCCTTCTGTGAGTCGCTAGATCCACGCAAGTCTTTATAGCAACTATGGAGAACGGTGCGTGGTCTCCGGACACTCCCCGTACAGCGATTCCCATTCAAGGCGCTTGCCCTATCTCAAAAGAGATCGGAGATTGACGTGGCAGAGGATTTATGCACTAGATTATCCCGCCAACTCACAGCTATCAACATTCCATCGCCTTTGAGTCGCTGTCCATCACCACGTGATCACCGGACGGATTCACCATTCTCAATCCGCACATCAGCGCTAGGACCTGACGGAATTTCCGACCGAGCTCTGTGTCACCTGGGGGAGTGAGCAAGAGGAGTTCTCTTTGAGTTGTACAATGAATCTTGGAGAGGTGGCACGCTACCAACAACCTGGAAGACAAGTCGCCTTGTTCCACTGCTGAAGCCTGCCAAGTCGCCGTTGGAACTCTCATCATATCGCCCGATCGCTTTGGCGAGCTGTGTGGGCAAAGTAATAGAGAGGATGGTCCTAGGACGCCTGGAGTGGTACTTGGAGTACCACAACATCTACCCAGATGCCATGGCGGGCTTCCGAGGTGGTCGATCGTCGATCGATAACGTCTTCGACCTGGTCACCTGCATTCAGCTTGAAACATGCCGTAAGCGTCTCTACGCTTCTTTATTCATCGACGTTATAGGGGCGTATGACAACGTTACGCATGAAGCCATCCTCTCTGCTTTCACAGAGGTAGGAGTGGGTGGTCGGATGTTTCAATGGACACGGAGCTATCTCTCCATGCGATCTTTTTTTGTAAGCACCGAAGAAGGCCATACTTGTCTACATTATAGCTACCGAGGCGTCCCCTAGGGTGGTGTACTTAGGCCTGTGTTATTTATTCTAACACAAATTGCTCTCCTTGAGCACGTGCCAACCACAGTCAGGCTATCAATGTACGCGGATGACATCTGCATATGGACGTCGGCAGTAACACGCCTACAGTTGCGAGCGAGAATTCAGAGAGCCGCCACACAAACCGCTATCTACCTCCGTATTCAAAGCCTGGAAATTTCTTCCGAGAAATGTTCACTAGTGTCATTTACGCGCAAACCCATGGCAAACTACAGCGTAATGATAAATGGCCAATTAAACGACGGGTCCGATCGTACAAGTTTATAGGTTTCATAATCGACAGGGTCTAGTCATGGAGCCCTCACGTATCATACGTAAAAAAAAAGAACGGTTGAAAGACATCTGCCACCTGTTCAAGTTTTTCGCTGGCAAGACCTGGGGAATGTCGACAAGTGCCATGTTACAACTGTACATTGTGCTTTTTTCTAGGATTTCTGCAATACAGCTTGCCAGCAATAAACAATGCAAGTAAAACGAATCCAGGCACAATACAAAGTCTTCAGGGTCAACTGCTCCGGATCTGTCTAGGCTTGCTTCAGAGTGCTCCAGCAGCGGCTACGATAGCAATCGCTAGAGACCACCTTGTCAAGACCCACATTGAAATTGAAGTACTCAGGACCCATATAAGGCATCTAGCCAGGACTCCTTGTCACCACTTAGCCTTTCTACTAGCGGACAGACCACACACTTCTTTCAACCAAACGATAACCGCATATGATGAATCATTGCCAGCTTGTTTTACTCCGGCTGCGAGACCTTCGATTTATTTATGGTGCCTCGCTCAGCAAAAAATCAACCTTACAATACCTGGCACCTCGAAAAGAGTTGATCTATCATCTCCAGCCCTTAGACAGCTCACGCTACTATATTTGTACGAGAACTGCCGTGACTCTGAGCATATTTACACTGATGGATCGGTCCTTCCAAGCAGCTCCGCGGCGGTAATCGTCATACCAGTGAAAGCTTAAGTTAAGCTTAAGCTTAAGTCAAGTTTAAGACGACCCACGCGACAACATCGATGGCAGCAGAGCTCGCAGCACTCTTTACTGCCCTTCATCACATTGGTGATGAACCGCCACACAAGTGGACGATATTCTGCGATTCGAAGGCGGCACTGCAGTCTCTACTGTCACCTTTGCAACGTAGACCGCTCGAACAACTAATATTCCATATTACAGAGACGTTATTTCACATAAGTGATGCAGGCCATGAAATAACCTTCCAGTGGCTTCCAAGTCACTGTGGGATTATCTGCTATGAACGGGTGGATCAAGCTGCCCGCTCAGCCCATACTCAGGAGTACCACGTCCCAATTTCTCTTTCCAAAACTGACGCAGCACGGAAGCTCCGCCTACTTGATTGGCAGTGCACCACGTCGCAGTGGAATGAGCCACATTTAAGAAATACGCGACGTACTCACTTGATCCCACATTAAGTCTTCGAGCGCCATCACAGCTTCGCCGTAGAGATGCCACACTTATATATCGACTTTGGTTGGGCGTTGCCCTTACCAAAGCCTATGCATTCCGCATAGGGAGGAGCGACACCCCAACCTGTGACCAGTGCGGCCATGAAGAATCAATTGGCCATATCTACAGTACAGTCCACAGAGGGAATGCCTTCGCCACGAACTTGACCAACTGGGCGACTAACCGCTATCCGAAAAAAGAATTCTACAGCATCGAAAGGACCTACCGTCACAGAAGGCCGTGCAAGTGCTGTGGCGCTTTTTGCGATCTACCGGCCTGTGTGAATGACTTTAATTGGAACGCCTTTTGTGTACGTGTCTCCATGTGTGCGTTTTCTTTTTTTAGCGTTTTCGTCTCTGTCATCTTTCTAACCCATATTCCCCATCCCCAGTGTAGGGTAGCAAACCGCAGACTCATATCTGGTTAACCTCGATGCCTTTCTGTTTCATTCTCTTTCTCTCTCTCTCGGTCCGAACCGTTTCAGGGGCCATTTAAGCCTACAGCGCCTACGCACAAACGGCTTTGATTTAAAGATGACTTCAGCTAGTTACCTAGCGCGTATTAGCAATGAGCATGCGACTTTGTTTCACTCCGCGTTTTTTGTTGTTGTTAATTTGCGTTTGTTGGTAGGGTTGGGACTGTCTTTCGGGAATCTTAAGGCCGTGTCCGTACATTAGAGAGGATTGGTCGGAATTCGTGAGCCTCCTGTACAAATCGGGAAAGTTGACAGGTTCGCGTGGTTGGCATGTGTCCACAATTGTCTGATCACTGATGGGCGCTTTCCATGCGTACCAAGGGACTGCATAGAAAGTGCCCGTCATGCTAACTCGAGCAACAACATACATCTAACTACGTCAGTGCATTGCATACTCTGCCTTTAACGTGACATTCACATCGATATGGGACGAATAGATGTGGTATGAGAATGCACTCTAAACTTAGTGGGCACATATTTGAGTCGTTTCCGGTTAAGAAATAGCTGCGTAATATGCCCTACCTGTCATGCTGGCGCTCCGTCAGTAAGGAACAGAGGTCGTCTATGATAGTTCGAGAAACGCACTCGGAGAGCTCTGAAGATTCTTTCTCTCTGCGTGCGCGCACAAGAAGGAACTGACGTCATAGAAAGGAGAATAGCACCGTGGTGCGGATGTTTAACAGTGCAAGTGTTTCGGTGATGAAGTGGCGTCGACATACCTCAGCGGTCTTGAGTTTACGATGTAGTGGTTCAGGCATGCAGGTGTTGTAAGCATCTCGACTGAAGAGACTGTCCGTGGCACTCTGCTCTGTCCGTCTCTCTCTATCTCTCTCTCTCTTGTTTTCTTTGTCTATTTTTTATTACGATATATTCTTTTTCCCGTAGAGGTGGCAGAAAATCTGGTTGACGCATGACGGTAATTGAACTTTCGCTTTTATTTTTATTTTTTTAATGAAGTGTTCGTAGACGTGAACAGCGTGCTTTGATAAAGTGCTGAGATCACAGTCGGTGTTCTGCTCCTAAAGATGTTGGGATGGAAGGTTCGAGCTAAAGTTATAAGCCCATCGCAAGGTATATAAGTGTGAGTACTCGCAATATTGTTTTGCGCTGGCTCTTGCACAGCCTAGTGGCAGAAAACGCAAAAACTGAAATATGAAGTTCGAACAAGGTGAACCTTTAAAGAAAGTCAAATTTTTGGGCGTTGAGGTAATTTATTTTATTTTTGTCGTTCTTGTAGACATGGCGGAAAGCCCCTGGTGTGTTAAATAATTAATGTTGTTTGCAGTGTTTGGTCCATAATAATGAATTATTCAGCAATGTTTACCGCAACCTTTTAGTTAGGAACATTCCTGTCAGCAACAAGCCTTCGTGGAACGTCTCAGTCAATGACATGGTGGGGGTGATGTGATCTAAAGAATTTGAGCAGGCTGCTTCGTCATCTGCTTCACCTGAGATGCAGGCTTGACACAGACCTCAGTTCCGTGCACAATGTAACGGAGACTGCGATCGTTGCGTGGCCAATGTTCCTGTTGCACGAAGAAACAAAATTGTGCAGATCTAACGCACAAGTTGGATTCTATAAGTCAAGTGATGCTCTTGCTCAGCGGTCAATCAAATGCTTTATAAGAAGACGCGCTGAGCAGGGTGTCCTTGTCATCATGTGCAACGTGTAATCTCGTGCAAGTTGTATGTTTATGCACCACTCGGGTCACAACTTGAATGTCACGCAATATATATGACACCTAGATGAAAACAGCCTTCTACGTCGTGATATCCTCCTTGTCGTGATAACCTCTTCTACGTCGTGATATCCCGGTCCTTACATGTTGTTCATTCGAGGAAAAAAAAAAAGAAAACGCGCGCGGAGCGAGTTTAGCTGCCTACACCCCCTACTTACCTGACCTCGCTCCGTGCGACATTTTTTTTGTTTCCTTGAATAAAGAAGAACATGTAAGGGCTGCGACTTCACGACGTAGAAGAGGTGAAGGGAAAAGGGAGAAAGGAAGTATCAGCTATCAAAACAGAAGAGTTTGAAAAATGCTTCGACGAATGGAAGCGCATTTTGGACAAATGTATTAAGTGCAATGGAGGGTATTTTGAATGTGTTAAGGTTGTTTTGTAAAAGAAAAATAAGAACATAGCTTTTTAAAGAAAATTCCGCTTACGTTTGGGTACTGTAAGGTTTGGGGTCGGGCATGAAATAGGTGGTAGCTGGCCTATACCGTCGTCCAACTCATCCACGCTGAGGAAGTTGTAGAAGGGAGAGACTTGTTCTCGTTGAGAACGAGGAATATGGGATTTATTTACAGTATCTGCATGAGAACGTTACAGTTTATAAGTCTAGTATGACTACCCGCCGTGGTTGCTCAGTGGCTATGGTGTTATGCTGCTGATCACGAGGTCGCGGGATTGAATCCCGGCCACGGCGGCCGCATTTCGATGGGGACGGAATGCGAAAATACCCGTGTACTTAGATTTAGGTGCACGTTAAAGAACCCCAGGTGGTCGAAATTTCCGGAGTTCTCCACTACGGCGTGCCTCATAATCAGAAAGTGGTTTTGGCTCGTAAAACCCCACAATTTAATTTTTTTTTATGACTGAAAGAGAATGCAGACTGAACAGCCGACAACGGTTGCTTCAATACACTCTGTCCTCCCCAGATGCCGAGGTGAGGGAAAACGGCCGTTCAACCTTCGACCAATTGTGAGCGTTCAAAGACATCGGACCCACCTTTGAGGGGAGGATTTACGCACTCACTTCCGCCCAGGTTTCACTGGGCGGAAGTGAGTTTCACCCAGGTGAGAGGGTTTTCGCAGACACAGGTCTTGCCCTGAGCAAGGCGCCTCTTGATTCCTAAGTTGACCCCGCAGACAGTGGCCGCCGCGTCTGTCCATTGACTGACGACTTCTAAGGCCTGTGAGACGGCGCCGCAAAACATCTTGTTCCAGGAGTTGCCCCGCTCCAAACAAGCCGTGACGGTGACGGCGAATCCACTAACTATACTTGGTCCGCCGACTGCGTCTAGACATCCCGGTGCGTTCAGCTGAGGACGCGGCGCATTGTCGTCCTTACAAAGCGAGTCGCCGCAGCGGGCCGGGCAGGTTTAAACAGTCACTTCCCCGAAGATCGCCAGCCCCCGCAGGTCGAACGTAAAAGTACCCACTCGTAACTGCGTATGCACACTGACGCTGACGCAGTGATGTCACACGGAAGAAGGCGATGATTGCCGTTTGTAGCGAGAAGAATGGTGAGCAGCGCGGCATGGATATAGAAGTATGACGCAATAGAGAGTGGTGAGGTTTACTGCTATGCGCCCGTTTCATTTCTGCGTTTTGGCTTATGGGACACTGGCGCATCGGCTAATGTTTAGAGCATCAGGTGGTTGTACTCAGTGGCTATGGTGCAGTACCACCATCGGACACGTTACTCATTTAATATATGTGTGCGTGGGCTATTTGACACGACAACAGCAACCTGTAAGAAAACTTTAAAGATCGGATCGGAAAACATTTATTGGGCTCTAGAAAATAGATCTTCGCGGCTTCCTTCAAGGAGGAGGCGCTCAGCAACGTCCCACGAAACAGCGAACACGTTATCATGACACTGGACATTAAAGGAGCCTTCGACAATGTCAGTCACGAAGCCATACTCACAGGACTGGATAACCTGAACTGTGGCAGGATTCATGGCTACGTCAAGGCCTTCCTCTGTAACCGGACAGCAACAATCGGCCTGGGTGCAGTCAGATCAGAGAAGTCTCGCACCCCAAACAAGCGAACTCCTCAAGGGTCGGTCATCTCCCCCATCCTCTTCAATGTCGCAATGAACGGGCTAGCAAGACAACTCGAACAACTTGAAGGCATACGGCACGCCATTTACGCTGACGACATCACCATATGGGTTAACCGGGGATCGCTCAGCGAAAAAGAAGAGTGCCTGCAAAAAGCGGCCACTTGCGTAGAAACCTACGTTAAGCTTTAAAGAAAGAAAATCCTAGCAGTTAAGCAAGGGGGTGGACTACGCATGCATATTCCCTTTTCGTCCGTATACTAGTCATATGCATATGCTGGCAGTTTTACAGGAAGTGCCGAGTTTCAAAGAGTGACGTAAGTTACCGAGAACGCGGGTGGGTAAATTTTGTTTTCAGTTATATTGTGAGCACGTTGAAAGGTAATCGCGAAAAATTAATATATAAAGGAAAAGTAGAGTACTCGTAGCCTTCCTACAGGAATAATAAATAAATAAAAGATACAGCAATATCTGAGTGATGGTCTCATCCATGCACGTCACATACTCTTTCTGTTATTTTCTCTCTCTCTCTTTGTCCTCTTTCCTGCCTTATTTCCTCCACCCCAGTGTAGGGTAGCAAACCGGAAACGCGCATCAGGTTAACCTCCCTGTCTTTCCTGTCTTCGTCTCTCTTCTTCGTTCAACGAGTCAGATGGGTTTTATTTTCCACCTTTGTAGGCCGTATATGGAGCTTCCGTAACATTGTGGATTGGGCATAACGGGCTAGTTTAGTACCCTATAAATTTAGCATGACAGTTAACAGGCAGTGTTCTTTATTTACACTCAGTGGGTACACCCAGGGTAATCTGCAGCGGCTGATCAAGACGCGCTTTTGTGCGAAATGGTGACATTTGAGTCAATGATTGTCTCAGATTGTGAGATAGATTTTGGGCAGCCCGGTAATTTTTTAGCGAAAGCTTTGTTTTTGTAGTGGTTACTCGTACGCATGCTGCATGTTACGTCCCCTACCACCCATCTATACATCTAGTAGCATAGCCTGACAGCTAACAGTAGTAAATGTTTATGCCTTAACTTTTATGACGCATGCCGTCGCAGAGCATTGTGTCAGCTCGTGATCTGTATGCTTACTGTTTTTTACGCAGTGAAAATTCCTCTCTTCGCTTTTTTTCCTAACCTCTGTTTGAATTTAACACCAAGCGTTCCAAGAAGCAACGGACATTGGCTCGGACCTTTCCTCCTCAGCGAAGAATTACCGCAGGTGTGTGATTGCAATGGTTACGAGTGCGCCTTGTATGCAAGCTATACCGGTGCTTACAATTTCCTCACCAGTTTATGTGAGTGCGCTCAGTTATTGCCTTCGAAACTGAATTGCATTTCGGGTCGTTTGCACAGGCAGCCATTGTTTATTGTTTTGCTGCTGTGGAAGATAATTTCATCTTAGCATGGCTACACTGGTATGTCGGATGGGTGTGGAGCGTTCGAAACGTTTCGTTTGAGGTTGTTCTCAATAAATTCAATACATATTTTATCAGAAAAACGTAAATAACCAGTTTTTTTTGCGTTATAAACGCGTTAACTATATCCTGTGGTCATTTAAAATGGTAATCTTGTGCTTTGTTACATTATTGGGTGCAGTCCCCGACTACACATCGCGCAACTTTGGGGACAAAACGCCTGAATTTGGCTTCACTGGCTGCACGTTATTTTCCTTACATCGGCTTTCAGTGGCAGTGCTATGAGGAACGATGACTTTGTGAGCTCAGGTACAAGGTGCCCTTTCGACAGTCCACTATATGTACATGTGTTCAGTTGCTGTGGACGTGATTTAACTATATTTCATTGAAATCTTATTTATTTACTCTCGCGTTTAATACCATTACAGAGGGGAGTGAGTAATATGGTGTGATAGGATTTAATATGATTGAGTTGATTCCTATCCTATCCTATGATGTACTGTCGAAATGGCAGTCTTAAAATTGTTGCCGTCGATGCTGGAGGCGAAGGCGGTGGGAAGAAGGTTCCGGTTCATGCTTGTAGTTGGTGCAAAAAAAATGAAAATGCAGATTAGTACGTCAGTTTAACACACCAACTTAGAGCCAGCAGTCATTTCGTAAAGAAATATAAGAGAGTACTGTGAAGAGCGAGTTACGTAGAACGAGTTTGGGATGGTATACTTCATGGAAAAGAGAGTCCAGCACATTTATGTCGAAGTGAAAGGTTAGGCAATTGAGATGTGACACTTGAACGAGATGTGACACTTAAAGTCCGCGAATGGCTAGATGAAATGAAATGAGCAGAACGGTTTTGGGTGACTTCGATGCAGAGAGATGACGTAACATGTGGGTCCCGGATGGCGGTGGCATATTCGAGTCTCGAATGGACTAGTGTGTTATATAAAATGATATTTTAGTTTAGTAGCTACGAGGGAGAAGTTGCGCTTTATGTAATCAAGTGAACGATTAGCATTACTGACTCTTTGTTCAATACTGGTCTGCCAAGGAAGTTGCTCGCAGATGTAAACTCCGAAGTATTTGTAGGCGTTAAGTTGAGAAAGGGTGCGTTATTAAGGAACTAATTACAGGGTACATTATTATTTATATGGCGGGTAATTCTCATGACCAGACATCTGTTAACATTAGGTTACATTAACCAAGTATTTCTCCATATATAAACGATGTAAATGTTACATTGCAGGTTCACATGGTCTGTAGAAGTATTTCATGATAAATGGTGAATCACACAATCATCGGCACATAGTTTCGTAAAGGAGGATGTGTTACCGTGAAAATCCCTAACGTACACGATAAAAATCAATGGACCTGAAACAGATTCTTGAGGAACATCAGATTTTACGAGACATGGAACATAGTTATGACCACTAGCTGTTAGAAACTGCGAAGTTAGATTAAAAAAGACAATCTATTTTAATACGTTGGGGTATAGGTTCAGTGCAGTTAGGTTTACGAGCAAGAGTTGATCGCAAGCAGAATAAAACGTTTTATCAAAGTCAATGAAGATACAATCGATCACTGAGGAACCGTGAATAGCAGTAAATAGATCGTAAGGAGAGAAACTAGGTTTCGCAAGAGTATTTTTTCCTAAAGCCGTGTTGATGTGTGCTGAAAAAAAGTGGACTCAGGAAAATCAACAATGTCGCACTAAATTACATGCTCCAGAAGCGTACACAGTGTGCTTGTTAATGAATTTAATCTATGATTGTTAGGGGAATGTAGGGTACCAGTTTTGTGCAAGGGAACCACCTTCATAACCTTTCAATCACCAGGGGGTGCACTGGACTCAAGGGACTACGAAAACAGCATGGGCAGTGATATGGTTGAGTAGATACTTGTATATTTAAGAACTTAGCAATAATCACATCTTCACTGGTAGAAGAAAGCTTGAGGTTTCCAATGAACTGGCTTAAACCAACAAAGTGAACATCAATTGAATCCATACGAGGAAAACAATAATCGCGAACATTGGGAAGCGTGGTGGGTGCATCCCTAACGAAACAAGATGGAAAAAGTGGATTAAGCCGCCAGTACTTTTCCCTCGGCATTACGACGTAATTCTCGCCCGTTAGTTCAATTATGCCTTTAGTGTCTCTATTGATGACCCGCCAAAATTTACGTGTATTGATTGTTATCAAGGAAGGAAGCGTAGCTTGAACAACTGTATGCTTGGCAACGGCCAATGCATGTGTGTTATTGTTTTCAGCGACATGATACGCTACCTAATGAGCTGATGCACTCGATAGTCTAGCTTCTCGGTACAAGCACTTTTTGAAATTTATTGGTCCTTTTAGGGTAGGTGTGAACTGCGGAGATTCGTTGTTCCGGATTTTGCGTAGTGGTATAAATTGATTTGCAAGTTCAGCTACATTGAACATCAAAAGAGCCAGTTCTCATACGTAAACCTATCAGAAAAGCCCGAAACAATGGTGTTAAGAAAACATTCGAGTTGCGTGTTTAGGGAACAATAGTCGCCGCTGCTGTAGTCCCTAATTAACTTCAGCTCTTTGACATTACGGGACCACGAGTTATATAAAAAGAATTGAAACGGAGTTGTCGCTCAAGCCAGGTAGAAATGCTACATTTAGAATCTAGCTTGGGTGAGTGGCAGGTGACAAGTCCAGAATAGTCGCACCAGAAAGCTTAATAGAAAATTAAATTCTGGTGTTTCATGTGCCAGAACCACGACTTGATTATAGGACACACCGCAGTGGGGAACCTCGGATTAAGTTTTCACCAATTCAGGATTTTAACGTGTCCCTAGTACACAGTACATAGGCGTTTCTGCATCGCTCCCATTGAAATGCGACAACTGCGGCTGGGATTCGATCCCGCAGCCTTGTGCTTAGCAGCGCACCGCCGTAGCCACTTAGCAGCCACGGTGGGTTAGAAAGCGTAGTGTGCGCTAGGCGCTTAGTAGGCGGAGCGAGGTTGAAATCTAGGAAGGTGTTAACAAAGGTTAGGCATTCTATAAGGAAATGGAGTTAGTTACTGGATTTGGTTTATCCCAAGATATATTAGAAAATATTGGAATCACCAACAAGCGCTATAGGACACCTCGCATGCAATTTTCGTAGTACGTTGTACAGCTCTAAAGAAAAAAAGTAAAGCTAGTTCTATGCAGGGAAAGCTTTCAAAACAGCGAAGCTGGTTGTCGTTTTCTCAAGTTAGAAGTCGTGTTTAGCTCGATTTTTATTTATTTATTTATTTATTTATTTATTTATTTATTTATTTATTCAAAAAGCCTCACAGACTCCATCAGAAGTATTGTGTGAGGGGGGATTATACAATATATACCGTTATAAGTGGAATCATTACAAGCAATGGAAATAGATAACGAGTATATGAGACGTGTACTAATGTACATACCACGAGGTGACGTTACGTAATAGTTAGCGGAATGCAATATACACTATCAGAGTGAATGGGGACATACACAATGTAGGGGTACATTATTTAACACCGTCAAATTGTACAAAACTAATGTAAGGGCACATCTGGGCACATGAAAGCCTTTTGTCTCGTTTTTGTCACTTTGCTAGATTCGAGCTTCGGTTCCGGATTGCGCACACTCTTCAGTTGCGTGAGGTTGTGATCACACCACAGTCTGTCAAACACCTTGCCACTGTGGCCGCACTCACGGTCCAGGAATTATCTCTTGAACCGCACATCGGCACCCTCCGTTGGAAGAGTCTCTCTGCGTCGACGTCTCTGTTCGGCCACCTACTCGAATTTTTTGGGTTAGCTTGCTTCCGCTGTCGCTTATTGGCTTGGGTCACCTTCTCTTGAAAGTGGAGGTTGGCTTGCCTCTAACGGGTCTTTGCTTACGCTTCTTGCTCTCGAAGCTCGGGATTTGTGCGACGTTGCTGCGGCCGCACTCGTGCGAGCTCCAGCTGCCACTCGCGCCAAGCGGAATCCATTGGGCGAAAGGGCGTGCGCCGGCGAAACACCTGCTCCTATGCCCCTCTCCTCCCCCTCCGCCGGAGCGCGCTCTGGCCCCTGCCCCCGCGTGACACCGGACAACAGACGGCGAACGCTCGACTTAGAGCAGCTCCGCTGTTAAAATCTGAAGGGGAATTAGAAGAACGGTAACCAGCACGTCGAAAAAATAAAATCCTTGTGATTAAGACGGATGCACACAGATACCATTCTGAGAGGGGACATGACGGGATTAATGAAGTAAGTAAATTCATGACAAACTCCATTCAAAATATTACCACCAGTACGTGTTCCGCGGTCATACCTGTAAAAGGCACACTCTTTTTCACAGCTTAAGAGCGCGGAATTTTTTTCATTTTTGGGTAGAGCCAAGTTTTTGTTAAAACGATGACATCAGTCGAGCACATGTCAGGTATCGATAACTATGCTTCACGCTTATTAAATAAGCTTCTGGTGTCACAATATCAGAAAGGAACATCTGTTGATAAGCTCGAGCGTGCAATTCCTTTTTTTTTCAGCTGTGGGCATGTGCTCTGCGGACGTTCCAGACACAAGACTACGTAGGCTTGGGGCGCTAAGCTCTACTTCGCTGGCTTTGTCAGCGTTGAAAAAATTAGCGGAGGCTTTTTTTATTGATAACTTGGTCGTGACGTCCGTAAAGGTCTGTCTCTAGCTATTGCAAAATCAAGTTAACTTTTTTCTTGTTGCACGCGTTGCTTTGCAAAAGTCTTCACAAAGTGACACGCCGGCGCTACGAAATTCGGACTTTTGTGGCAATATTTTTTCATTCGCATTATATGCAGAAAGCTCAACAATAGTTTCCCTGCATTTGATTCGTAGATGTCATCCTTAGCTAGGAGCGTGCGATATTCCCTCACCAGATAGAGACATACTAGAATCGCGTAATTTTTCTTTGGCGCTCGCCGATAACTGAGATGATGCTGCGCAGAATGTACGAATTCATATATGACTGAATGAGTATACATGAGGTGAAGGAACGTGTTGTCCTAAAGATATGATCGTGTGCCTAAAGTACCGAATAGGCTGCAGCTACTCGTAATGGCAAAATTTAATTGGGAAGTAAGAAATCATGGCTATGGGAATCCTCGCGACATGCAGTGCGTCGACCTCGAGGGCGAAGTCTGCGCCACCACTCAGTGCCGTTCAAGGACGTCGACCTGCAGGGAACATTGATCTCCGGCGTACCCATTAGGTTCAACGAGGCAGCGTTCCGCGAAACCTCGCCAAGAACTGCAAACTCCTGGGGCATGCAGCCTGCGTTGTCGGGATGACTTATTTGACAGAAGAACGTCAGAGACACTTCGTGTTTTTTGCCACACCATTTGTCTTGAAGTGCTGTCTCGGAAAAAGCTAATAGCAGTAGAGGGCAATATGCAGGTCGCCATAGAACTTCACTTAAGTGATAGTTAGCATAGCTTTAAGTGTTTAATTGTTGACACAACGCAATGTGTCATTGACCTATGAACCGACCGCTTGTCCGTGCTAGACACCCGTGCAACGGCGAGGAGGTTATTTGGTAGCACGAGACCGCGGGCGGAACCGACACTTTAGCGGTGTTTAATTTGCTCAAACTTGCGTTCTCGTATTACTGGATTCACACCACGTATCTCAGCGCTGAACACCTTGTGCAGTTTTACCTTCCTGCTTTTTCTTATTTTCTTACTTCTGACGTGAAACTGAGAACTTAGATTTCTTAACGTGTCTACTTTTCTGCATGTTAGAATTTCTTGTAATAAATTCAGGAGGCATAAGCTTCCTAATGCAGGCGTATCTGCACTAAGAAACAGGAAGAAATTGCTCAATCAGATTGCGGTACCTTTCAACTCTTTATTTTTTTTTCTTCTTTCTGGTATATCGACTGAAGATAAGCGCACTACGAGACACACGCAACAGCCGCGAAAGACACAGGACAGGGGTTATGTCCTGTGTGTTTCTCGGCTGTTGTGTGCGCCTCCCAGTGCGCTTATTTTCCGTCGATCTGAAATGCCCCATCTAGCCCGTATGCAGGTGTTGTTAAACATTCTTTCTGGTATTGTTGCCTTTGTCCTTTTCAAACTGCAGATAGTTTTGTTTGCGTATTCCGGTGTTTTCGTGTTTCTGTTGCTCTTGTGGCCGTGTACGTTAGGGTTCTGATTAGAATGCGGCATTCTAGACAGAACTGATTTGCAGCTGTCCAGGAACACTTACATTTGGTGAACGTCAACTTAGGAAATCACATTCCTGTGTTATCATTGTTTATGGTGTGGCGATTACAAGCACAATAATCATGTCATAGAAGATGGGTATATTCAGAGCCACATATAAACACCAGCTTCTCCTTAAAGGGGCCCTGAACCACCCCTCGTGCTTGGTGAAATGATGTAGTCTGCAGGTAGCATACGCTGCTGTGAACATCTCGGCCCAGTTTTGCTGTCATACGCAGGGCGTGGAGCTCGCAAGCGGATCGCCAAGTCGCCTTTGCAGGAGTGCATGCATGTACCAAATACGTAGAGGACGGTGCTGATCATAGACACAAACAAACATCAGACACATACAGTATACTGATGTGGCAATAAGAGCGTAACAGTAATATGGCACTGCATAAAATTAAATGCCATACAAGTGGCGACTATTCCAGGGCATCCCACATCCAGAGAAGCTGAACTGAAAGCAGCAGTTGCAGTACCAATTTGCAGACTAAAACATCGTGCATGGCTGCATGGATACCCCAGAAGCTGTGAAGACCAGCACATCACACAAGATTGTCAGACCCAATGACACGCGACTTGCAAGCGCATGGCCAACAAGTTAAACTACAGTATACATGGTCACGCAGACATTTCTAGACACAAGCGGGCTCATGAGCCCAACATAAGAACTGAAAACTGGACGAGTTGGCGTGTATTCATTATTAACTACAGCGCAACGATAGACAACAGACAAAATGGGATTCCTAAATTATCGATGGTCTGGTTGCGTCAGGTTTAAATTAGCACATTTCTTTGTAACCAAAAATTACACCACACAATGACTGTAAATAATGTGTCAGCTTATCACCAAAGCGCACAAGCCTAATGTTTTTTATTTACTTCCTTGAATTTCATGTTCAACCTAGCCCACTCTTGGGTCTCTGGGTATGTGCCGTCGTGACACATGGGCAGATTTAAAGCATAATATGCTCATGAAAGCCTTGTTCGTTAGCTGGTTTTATCCCTAAGCTTTGTGTAACTTTGTGCCTCGTTAACATTTTCTTTTATATCCACTTAACTTCTGTTTCCAAGAGCGTTGTCTATTCTTTTTTTTTTCAGTTATCGTTCGGTAAGTATTGTTTAAGGTTGTGCCCTTCTTCCTTTTGTAATTTCTTGTTTATTCCTCGCTCACCTAATACTCCTACCTTGCAGCCTGTGATGTATATAAATGAATAAATACATAAGTATGTGTAATTCTTTTCTCTGCATACACACCCCTCTCACCATCCTTCCCTCATGAGGACTCACTTTTTTGATGTCTCGCAGTGAGCATCCACATTAACTGCCATTTGCACTTTGGCATACTTCGTGAACAGTGCGGTGCATAAACATTACATGACATTAAGGTTGTGACCCATAGGGCGCGTAAACAAACCATGCAAACTCTGGCATGTTGGATTGTAGAAAATAACGAGAATTGTATATATCGCAGTTACTTTAATAGCATTTAATTGACCACTTGACAAAAACACCACTTCCAACACGTGCACCCTATCTGCATCTTTGCTTTATAATGTGGGGGTTACTGCGTGGCCACATCTTGTAGATTTAAAAAAAAGTTGAATAAACTACTTGCTTGCAACATATTAAAAAAAATTTCTTCACGCATATAAAACCGCGCTTTAAAGGGCGCGTACGATGAACCGGAAGGGGCTGATTGCTGTGCCTCTGGACACGGACGCGTTCGGACGCAAGGTTTCGAGCTCTGAGCGGTTAAGCGGCCTCGTCTGGCCGTGGTAACAGATCCTCTGTCGCACCACCGGGCTATCGGTATGTACTATTGACTTTGCCACCAGGCGAAACTATGAAAGAGTGTTTGCTCTTACACTGTGACGTTGCCGGGAGACCATACCGTTTCGAAGGTTTCCGTGACCCACTGCAAGAACTCAGTGGGCTGAAAGACGTTACCATTAGAGGGCCCTTCCTAATGATGCATGTGTGGCTCATCAAGCGACGAACTCCAAACGTGAAGGGGGGGGGGTTATTCTGTAAAAGCACAGTGACTGTCCATTTTGGTCGCTGCTAATTGCACGCAGCTGTAGGAGCGAGGAGGAGACGAGCAGCCCAGCACTGAGCCACCAAAGGTGAGCAGCAGCCGAAATGGACAGTCCGCTAGGTGGAATACTACAGAATACGTCCCCTGGTTAACGCAGGTGGCCTGGAGGTAAAAGGGCGCTTTTGCGTCGTCATTGACCCCGTACAGCAAGACATCACCCCCAAAGTGCACTGGGTTCCATTCCACTTTACCGGAAAAGCATTGAAGAGGGCTTTCGACCACTATAGCGAAGTGAAAGAAGTACGACAAGAAGATTGGACTTCGCTAGAATAGCAGCTTAGGTTTGTTGGTTTTCCATCCTGCTAGTTTATAATGTTTATAAGAAGCCGTGTTTCTTTCGGAATAAACGCTGTTGAAAGTCAGCGCTTGTGGTGTCTTCTTGTCTCGTCCCTTGTCTACATTTTGCGCTGTTACTAGCAGGAAGAAGATTGGAAGGTGAGGGGCTTCGAGCAAGGGAAGTGCACCCCACGTATTGTGCGGATGACGCTCCCAGAGAACTTAACACCGGACGCTCAGCCCCATTTCTTCAAGACCTTTGGTGGTTCAGTGCTTGTCCCCGGGAGAGCTCCAATTTGCCTTCGGTGTCGATGAAAACGCCAAAGTCGAAGAGACTGCAGAGTGCCAAGGTGTGCTCATTGCCGGAAATTCGGCCACGAAGCACATGATTGCTAGCCAACATATTATGACGCGCTGACGAAGATGTTTTCAGCTCGGTCGGAAGAAGACGACGCTCTGGACTTCGAGCGCTGTCTACCATCTTGTCATCTGCTACAATGATTGTAAATATCCTGTAAATACACGTGTGACTCTTCTTAGCCACGTAACCTTTTTGGTGGAGGTCGCGGGATCATTATTAAGACGGATATCCGCAGCGGGCGCTCCTTGGCTTCATCTACAATGCCAGCTCAAGGCGAGGATGCTTCGGGCCCATCGGCACCCACGCTCACCGTCATTCTAGCACAACACCGTGACCCAGGAACCTTTTCTGGCACCGACGACACTGATGTTGAAGACTGGCTTCAACTATATGAGCGGGTGAGCGCCAGCAACCACTGGTATCAGACCATCATGCTCGCTAATTTGATATTTTATCTCGTGGGCACGGTGCGCGTCTAGTTTCAGACCCACGAGGAGGAACTTACCAGCTGGCACAATTGTAAACAGAAGCTCCAGGATTTGTTTGGCAAGCGTATTGGTCGTCAGTGTGCCGCCCAAAAAGACCTCGCTTCGCGTGTCCAGACGTGCACTGAATCCTACCTCACGTACATCCAGGACGTGCTCACTCTGTGCCGCAAACTGGATCCGAAGATGTCCGAACCGGATAAATTCGCACATCTCATTAAGGGCATAGCAGATGATGCCTTCTACCTCCTTGTGTTCAAGAATTCTTCCACTGTGCAAGCCATTATTTAAAAATGCCAGCTGTTTGAAGAAGCCGAGAGACGCCGCATTGCCCAGCCATTTCCCCTCCTTCCCAACACGGCTGCTACGTCCTCCTGCAAAGACCTCCGCAGTCCGCCCTCGGCCAATCACTCTGGTAACATCCTACATATCGTCCGACGTGAAATAGGAGTCGTATCTCCTGTGAAAACCCCAACGCATGGCCCCGACAATTGCCAGGCGACCGTCGCATTCATCCAGTCCATCGTGCGCCAAGAATTGGCCGATGTGGGCTTGACCAGCGTCGGCTCAGGTAATTGACCTGACTACACTCTGTCCAGCACTGTCATACGTACCCGCAACCTGAATGCCCCAACGCGGTATCACAACCCGGCCGAATGGCGCACTCCAGACGATAAGCCGATACGCTTCACTTGTGGCCGCATCGGCCATATTTCACGTCACTGCCGGTCATCGTGGGATTCGACCCCCTGGCTCTACCTCACATCCCACGGCCCTCATACTGCTCCTCGGTTCCCCTCGAAAACGCAGCAAGTAAATTCTGGTGACACTTCTCTTCCTACCCGCTAGAGCCGCTCTCCTCCGCCACGTCTCCGCTTCTCCCGATCGCCTCCATCTTGTCGATCACCGTGCCCTAACTCCTTCCGGCGCACCCTTCCGGAAAACTAACGGGTGCAGCACCTGTAGGTGATGCTGCCAAACCGACCCGACGCAAAAATCCTCTTCTGACCTTGCTCACACATCGGAACCTCACTAAAGCGAACGTGGATGTTGTACCTGTTATGGCTCTGATTGACAGTGGCGCGAACATATCTGTGATGAATGCTGAGTTCCGGAATCGTCTCAAGAAAGTCCCCACCCCTGCCCCGTCGACTGTGGTCCGAGTCGCCGACGGTGGAACACCAGCCGTTACTGGCATGTTTCCGGCTCGCGTGAGTGTCGTCGGACATCATACTTCTGTTTTATTTTGTGTTCTAGAGCACTGGCCTTCACGACCTCATCCTGGGCCTGGACTTTCTGTCTGCACATTCCGGTTTGATAGATTGTTCTGCTGGTGTTGTGCAACTCGTTCTACCTGCTGCTATTGAAACTCCCGATAGGGCTCCCATACGGCTATGTTCCACAGACCATATTCACCTCCCTCACCGTGCCGTTACGTACCATAGGTGTCTCCCCCGTTCCACCTGTACCAGACGTTGAATACATCGCATCCCCTAATCCGGATGGCCTGCTCTCGCACAACGTAGCTTTTCCTCACACCGTCATTACCATTTAGGACAACACATCCTGCCTCCCGCTTGTGAACTTTGGACTTTGTACAGAAGTACTCCCGAGCGGAATAACCCTGACGCAAATAACACCGGCCAGAGACTAGCACATTTCGGCTTTAACTTTTGATAGCTCCTCGTGTTCAACTCTTGCTTCGCCCCCTGTCCCTTCAGACTTGAATGCCCTAAAAAAATGATTGCTCCCGACCTCCCGCCCCAGCGTGCTCAAGAACTTCGTTGCCTCCTTGCCGCATACTGGGACATATTCGACTTTGGAGAGCGCCCTCTAGGACGAACATCTGTCGTAAAACATCGAATAAACACTGGTGATGCGAGCCCGATCCATCGGCGACCCTACCGCGTCTCGCCTGCTGAGCGACACATCATCCAACATGAAGTTGACAAGATGCTTTCTCGAGACATCATCGAACCTTTTTGCAGCCCATGGGCATCCCCTGTTGCACAAGTTTGAAGGACAACAGTTGGTGATCTTGCTTTGATAATCGACACCTCAACAAGGTAACAAAGAGGTACGTCTATCCACTACCACGCACTGAAGATGCCCTGGATTGCCTGCGTGGAGCACAATATTTTTCGTCCATGGACGTTTGTCCCGGCTACTGGCAAATTGCCGTTGATGACATGGACCGCGAGAAAACAGCTTTTATTACTCCCGATGGCCTGTATCAGTTCAAAGTGATTCCTTTTGGTTTGTGTAATGCCTCGGCCACATTTGAACGAATGATGGACGCCCTCCTCCATGGTTTCAAGTGGTCCATCTGCCTTTGTTACCTGGAAGACGTGATCGTTTTTGTTCCAACTTTTGCGATGCACCTCGAACGCCTATCGACGATCCTATCTGTTTTCTGTCAGGTGGGGCTACAACTAAATTGATCCAAGTGCAACGTCGGTCGCCGTGGAAGTTCTGTCGATTCTTCTGGTGTATGTCCCGATCACGATAAAATACGGGCAGTCAAAGACTTTCCCATGCCAACATGTGCCAAGGATGTCCGCAGCGTCTTGAGCCTTTCCGCCTACTTCCGTCAGTTTGTCGGAAATTTGGCGAACGTTGCGCGTCCTCTCAGTCAGCTCCTCAAGAAAGACGCTGCATTCATTTGGGGCCCTGAGCAAGCTGGTGCTTTCACCGAGCTGATTGGGCTGCTTACGTCCCCGTCCAATCTCGCTCACTTTGATGCGTCAGCTCTAACAGAAGTCCGTACCGATGCCAGTGGCCACGGTATTGGAGCGATCTTGGCACAGAAACAACAAGAGCGAAAACGTGTTATTGCCTACGCCAGCCGCCTTCTTTCCTCTGCTGAGCGCGATTACTCTATCACCGAACGCGTGTGTGGCTCTAGTTTGGGCAGTGGGTAAATTCCGCCCCTATTTGTACGGCCGTCAATTCACAGACATCACTGATAACCACGCTCTGTGTTGGCTTTCGTTCCTCAAAGGTCCTTCAGGGCGTCTTGGCCGCTGGTCTCCGCGCCTTCAAGAATACAACTATTCAGTTGTATACAAGACCGGCTGATTACATCAAGATGCGGACTGCTTGTCGCGCCATCCAGTAGACCCTCCTGACGTTTCTGCGGCAGGCATGCCTCTCACCGTTGTCTCTCTGGCTGCTTTTCGCTATATTGGAGCCGAACAACATCGGGACGCTTCCTTACAAGACCTTATGAAACGGCTCACTTCAACGACCACCCGATCCTTCCCTTCGCATGTTTGAACTTCAAGATGCTATACTGTACCGCTTTAACATCCGCCCGGACGGCCCTGTTCGACTCTTCGTTGCGCCTGAGCATCTGCGTCACATTGTTCTCGCCCAGCATCATGATGTACCGACTGCCGGTCACCTTGGCATGTCACGGACTCATGACCGCGTTCGTCGGCGCTTCTCTTGACCTGCTTTATACCGTGACGTCTGCCGTTATGTCACTATGTGTAACCTTTGTCAACGACACAAAAAGCCGACCACACCCCCTGCTGGTGGCCTTCAACCACTTGTCGTACCATCAGAACCATTCTTTTGTGTAGGTTTTGATCTTTTAGGCCCTTTTCCTACGTCTGCTTCAGGAAACAAGCGGATCGCTGTAGCAACAGAGTGCGCCACCCGATATGCAATCGCATGGGCGCTTCCGACAAGCTGTGCGACCGATGTCGCCGACTTCCTGCTAGAGAACGTCATCCTTCACCAAGGCGCCCCTTGAGAGCTCCGATTAACCCCATAACAATATGCAAGAGTTACTGGTACCAGGCAACCAGACGATGAGAACATAAAGAGAGAAATACAACAAGAGGGGACACTCTGCGAAAACTGGCAAGAGGCATTACGTCACGCTAGTATTAACGCCGACCATTTGCTGTCGCGAGCATCGAAAAAAAAAGAATGCAAAATGTGACTAACAGAAATTGTGTCATTTTTTTATTCTTTCCCGACAGAAGCAAAAGTATCTGCGTATAAAAGTAATTAAACTTCACCGCTTACTTCCGTTGCCTAACGACTGGCGAATCGGCGAATGATGCGCTAGGTGGTTGCGTTATTCATCAGACGCGGAGGACTGCGTAATTTATCGCATAATGCCATTTGACACTTATCTTGCAGCACTTCAATCTGACCTCGACGCCATAACTAAATGGGGCAACGCATGGCAAATGCATTTGAACGTTGAAAAGTGTAAAGTAATGAGAATCTCCCGAAAAGCTTCAACTTGTAATACTGCTCCTTATCACATTGGCTCTGTACTATACGAGGTTATCATGTAAAAGCATTTAGGTGTTCACCTCACTGCTAACCTGTCTTGGCAAACCCATGCTAACTACACCGTTACCAATGTTAATGTTAATCACACGTTAGGCTACTTAAAAAAATTTATATGGGGTTTTACGTGCCAAAACCACTTTCTGATTGTGAGGCACGCCGTAATGGAGGACTCCGGGAATTTCGACCACCTGGTGTTCTTTAACGTGCACCTAAATCTAAATACACTGGGGGTTTTCGTATATCGCCCCCATCGAAATGCGGCCTCCATGGCCAGTATTCGATCCCGCGACGTCCTGCGCAGCAGCCCAACACCATACCCACTGAGCAACCATGGCGGGTCGTTAGGTTTCTTACGCCGCAAATTTTCAAGGGCACCATTTTCTCTTAAATTATCATTATAAAAAACACTTGTAAGGTCGAAGCTTGAATATGCATGTGCTTCGTGAGATCCCAGTAAAGAATTTCTTAATCAATTAGAATCAGAACGAAACAGTAATGCTTCATTCATTCTGTCAAATTATTCCCGCTTTAAATGCGTATCGTCGATAAAACACATTTTGATACTTCGTAACCTTTCTGTGTGCGAAAAAGAGTTTCGTTTATCTTTATTTCGTTACATATTTCAAAATCCACATCTGAAAAATGAACTTCTTAATGAGCCATCTTATTTGTCTTGTCCTACAAATCACGGTCATAAAGTTGAATCCCACTAACTTCACTGGAAAGCGCTGCAAGTTCACATTATTTGCTTTCTCGGCTAAAAGAAAAGTTTGCGCCTATATACGGGATGAATAAACTCATTTCGCAAAGTGGGTCTTTTGAGAAAAAAAAACCTAGTGCTAGAATGCTATAACCTAGTGAAATTTATTTGAAGGGTCCACTAAGTTCACTGGAAAGCATGGCAAGCTCACATTGATTGCTTTCACGTCTAAAACAAGTGTTTGCTGCTATTTACGGGATCAATAAACTGACTTCGCAAAATGGGTCTTCTGAGAAAACAAAGGTAAGACTGGATGTAGCCCAGTGAAATTTATTTGAAGACAGATCGAGTAACTTCACTCGAAAGCGCTGCTAAATCACTTCGATTGCTTTCACGGCTAAAACAAGAGTTTGCGGCTATTTACGGGATCAATAAACTGACTTCGCAAAATGGGCCTTCTGACAAAACAAAGGTAAGACTGGATGAAGCCCAATGAAATTTATTTGAAGACAGATCCAGTAACTTCAATGGAAAGCGCTGCAACTTCACATCGATTGCTTTCCCGGCTAAAACAAGTGTTTCCGGCTATTTACGGGATCTATCAATTGATTTTGCAAAATGGGTCTTCTGGAAAAACAAAGTTAAGACTGGATGTAGCCCAGTTAATTTTATTTGAAGACAGATCCAGTAACGTCACTGGAAAGCGCTGCAACTTCACATCGATTGCTTTCACGGCTAAAACAAGTGTTTGCTGCTATTTACGGGATCCATAAACTGACTTCGCAAAATGGGTCTTCTGAGAAAACAAAGGTAAGGCTGGATGTAGTCCAGTGAAATTTATTGGAAGACAGATCCAGTAACTTCACTGGAAAGCGCTGCAACTTCACATCGATTGCTTTCACGGCTAAAACAAGTGTTTCCGGCTATTTACGGGATCTATCAATTGATTTCGCAAAATGGGTCTTCTGGGAAAACAAAGGTGAAATTTATTGGAAAAGTGAAATTTATTGGAAGACAGATCCAGTAACTTCACTGGAAAGCGCTGTAACTTCACATCGATTGCTTTCACGGCTAAAACAAGTGTTTGCGGCTATTTAAGGGATCAATAAACTGACTTCACAAAATGGGTCTTCTGAGAAAACAAAGGTAAGACTGGATGTAGTCCAGTGAAATTTATTTGAAGACAGATCCAGTAACGTCACTGGAAAGTGCTGCAACTTCACATCGATTGCTTTCACGGATAAAACAAGTGTTTGCTGCTATTTACGGGATCCAGAAACTGACTTCGCAAAATGGGTCTTCTGAGAAAACAAAGGTAAGACTGGATGTAGTCCACTGAAATTTATTGGAAGACAGATCCAGTAACTTCACTGGAAAGCGCTGCAACTTTACATCGATTGCTTTCACGGCTAAAACAAGTGTTTGCGGCTATTTACGGGATCAAGAAACTGACTTCGCAAAATGGGTCTTCTGAGAAAACAAAGGTGGGACTGGATGTAGTCCAGTGAAATTTATTGGAAGACAGATCCAGTAACTTCACTGGAAAGCGCTACAACTTCACATCGATTGCTTTCACGGCTAAAACAAGTGTTTGCGGCTATTTACGGGATCAATAAACTGACTTCGCAAAATGGGTCTTCTGAGAAAACAAAGGTAAAACTGAATGTAGCCCAGTGAAATTTATTGGAAGACCGATCCAGTAACTTCACTGGAAAGCGCTGCAACTTCACATCGATTGCTTTCACGGCTAAAACAAGTGTTTGCGGCTATTTACGGGATCAATAAACTGACTTCGCAAAACGGGTCTTCTGAGAAAACAAAGGTAAAACTGGATGTAGCCCAGTGAAATTTATTCGAAGACCGATCCAGAAACTTCACTGGAAAGCGCTGCAACTTCACATCGATTGCTTTCACGGCTAAAACAAGTGTTTGCGGCTATTTACGGGATCAATAAACTGACTTCGCAAAATGGGTCTTCTGAGAAAACAAAGGTAAGACTGTAGCCCAGTGAAATTTAATTGAAGACAGATGCACTAACTTCACCGGCAAGCGCTGCAACATCACTTCGATTGCTTTCACGGCTAAAACAAGAGTTTGTGCCTATTTACGGGATGAATAAACTGATTTCGCAAAATGACCGCTTTGAGAAAAAAGGTAAGGCTATAGCGCAGTGAAATTTAATTGAATACAGATGTACTAACTTCACTGGAAAGCGCTGCAACTTCACATGAATTACTTTCACGGCTAAATCAAGTGTTTGCGGCTATTCGCGGGAGGAATAAACTGATTTCGCAAAATGGGCGTTTTGAGAAAAAAAGGTAAGGCTATACAGCAGTGAAATTTATTTGAAGACAGATGCACTAACTTCACTGGAAAGTGCATCAACTTCACATCGATTGCTTTCCCGGCTAAAATAGGTGTTTGCGACTATTTTCAGGATGAATAAATTGATTTCGCGAAATGGGCGTTACGAAAAAAAAAAGGTAAGGCTATCGCCCAGTGAAATTTATTTGAAGACCGATACACTAACTTCACTGGAAAGCGCTGCTACTTCACATCGATTCCATTCTTGGCTAGAACAAGTGTTTGCGCCCATTTACATGATGAATAAACTGGATTCGCAAAATGAGCGTTTTGAGAAAAAAGGTAACGCTATAGGTCAGTGAAACTGAATTGAAGACAGATCCAGTAACTTCACTGGCAAGCGCAGCAACTTCACCTCGCTTGCCTTCTCGGCTAAAAATGATGTTTGCGCCTATTTAGGGGATGAATAAACTGATTTCGCAAAATGGGCGTTTTGAGTAAAAAAGGTAAGGCTAAAAACCCAATAAAATTTATTTGAAGACTGATGCACTAACTTCACTGAAAAGCGCTGCAACTTCACATGGATTACTTTCACGGCTAAAAAGAGTGTTTGCGCCTATATACGGGATGAATAAACTGATTTCGCAAAATGGGTGTTTTGACAAAAAAGTTAAGGATATAGCCACGTGAAATTTAATTGAAGACAGATCCACTAACTTCACTGGAAAGCGCTGCTACTTCACATCGATTGCATTCTTGGCTAAAACAAGTTTTTGCACCCATTTACGTCATGAATAAACTGATTTCGAAAAATGAGCGTCCTGAGACAAAAGCTAACGCTATAGGTTAGTGAAATGTATTTGAAGACTGATGCACTGACTTCACTGGAAAGCGCTGCAACTTCTCATCGATTGCTTTCTCGGCTAAAAGAAGTGTTTGCGGTAATTGTCGGGATAAATGAACCGATTTCGCAAAATGGGCGTATCCTTTTTTCTTGAAACGCCCATTTTGCGAAATGAGTTTATTCATCCCGTAAATATGCGGAAACACTCGCTTTAGCCGAGAAAGCAATCAATGTGAAGTTGCAGTGCTTTCCAGAGAAGTTAGTGGATCTGTGTTCAAATAATTTCACTGGGCTATAGCCTTACCATTTTTTCAATTTTCTGAGAGAATGAATATCTGCCTATTCTCTTATTTGTCGCCTAAAAAGGCGTCGGGGTATGCGTGGGGATCTATTTAAGCGAAGATACAGTGCCCTCGAGAGAAATTATTTTAGGTCCCAAAAACGATATTTTCATGGGCTATAGCCTTACCATTTTTTCAATTTTCTGAGAGAATGAATATCTGCCTATTCTCTTATTTGTCGCCTAAAAAGGCGTCGGGGTATGCGTGGGGATCTATTTAAGCGAAGATACAGTGCCCTCGAGAGAAATTGTTTTAGGTCCCAAAAACGATATTTTCATGGGCTACAGCCTTACCATTTTTTCAATTTTCCGAGAGAAATAATATCTGCCTATACTCTTATTTGTCGCCTAAAAAGGCGTCAGGGCATTCTTGGGGATTGATTTAGGCGAAGATACAGTGCCCTCGAGAGAAATTATTTTAGGTCCCAAAAACGATATTTTAATGGGCTATATGCTTACCATTTTTTCAATTTTCCGAGAGAATTATTATCTGCCTATACTCTTCTTTGTCGCCTAAAACGGCGTCAGGGCATTCGTGGGGATTGATTTAAGCGAAGATACAGTGCTCTCGAGAGAAATTATTTTAGGACCCAAAAACGATATTTTAATGGGCTATATGCTTACCATTTTTTCAATTTTCCGAGAGAATTATTATCTGCCTATACTCTTATTTGTCGCCTAAAACGGCGTCAGGGCATTCGTGGGGATTGATTTAAGCGAAGATACAGTGCTCTCGAGAGAAATTATTTTAGGTCCCAAAAACGATAATTTCATGCGCTGAAGCCTTACCATTTTTTCAATTTTCCGAGAGAATTAATATCTACCTATTCTCTTATTTGTCGCCTAAAAAGGCGTCGGGGTATGCGTGGGGATCTATTTAAGCGAAGATACAGTGCCCTCGAGAGAAATAATTTTAGGTCCCAAAAACGATATTTTCATGGGCTATAGCCTTACCATTTTTTCAATTTTCCGAGAGAAATAATATCTGCCTATTCTCTTATTTGTCGCCTAAAAAGGCGTCGGAGTATGCGTGGGGATTGATTTAAGCGAAGATACAGAGCCCTCGAGAGAAATTATTTTAGGTCCCAAAAACGATATTTTCATGGGCCATTTTTTCAATTTTCCGAGAGAATTATTATCTGCCTATACTCTTATTTGTCGCCTAAAACGGCGTCAGGGCATTCGTGGGGATTGATTTAAGCGAAGATACAGTGCCCTCGAGAGAAATTATTTTAGGTCCCAAAAACGATATTTTCATGGGCCATTTTTTCAATTTTCCGAGAGAATTATTATCTGCCTATTCTCTTATTTGTCACCTAAAACGGCGTCTGGGTATGCGTGGGGATTGATTTAAGCGAAGATACAGTGCCCTCGAGAGAAATTTTTTTAGGTCCCAAAAACGATATTTTCATGGGCTATAGCCTTACCATTTTTTCAATTTGCGAGAGAATTAATATCTGCCTATTCTCTTATTTGTCGCCTGAAAAGGCGTCGCGGTATGCGTGGGCATTGATTTAAGCGAAGATACAGTGCCCTCGAGAGAAATTATTTTAGGTCCCAAAAACGATATTTTCATGGGCTATAGCCTTACCATTTTTTCAATTTTCCGAGAGAATTATTATCTGCCTATTCTCTTATTTGTCACCTAAAACGGCGTCTGGGTATGCGTGGGGATTGATTTAAGCGAAGATACAGTGCCCTCGAGAGAAATTATTTTAGGTCCCAAAAACGATATTTTCATGGGCTATAGCCTTACCATTTTTTCAATTTTCCGAGAGAATTGATATCTGCCTATACTCTTATTTGTCGCCTAAAAAGGCGTCAGGGTATGCGTGGGGATTGATTTAGGCGAAGATACAGTGCCCTCGAGAGAAATTATTTTAGGTCCCAAAAACGATATTTCCATGGGCTATAGTCTTACCATTTCTTTTATTTTCCGAGAGAATGAATATCTGCCTATTCTCTTATTTGTCGCCTAAAAAGGCGTCAGGGTATGCGTGGGGATTGATTTAAGCGAAGATACAGTGCTCTCGAGAGAAATTATTTTAGGTCCCAAAAACGATATTTTCATGGGCTATAGCCTTACCATTTTTTCAATTTTCCGAGAGAATTATTATCTGCCTATTCTCTAATTTGTCACCTAAAACGGCGTCTGGGTATGCGTGGGGATTGATTTAAGCGAAGATACAGTGCCCTCGAGAGAAATTATTTTAGGTCCCAAAAACGATATTTTCATGGGCTATAGCCTTACCATTTTTTCAATTTTCCGAGAGAATTAATATCTGCCTATACTCTTATTTGTCGCCTAAAACGGCGTCGGGGCATTCGTGGGGATTGATTTAAGCGAAGATACAGTGCCCTCGAGAGAAATTATTTTAGGTCCCAAAAACGATTTTTTCATGGGCTATAGCCTTACCATTTTTTCAATTTTCCGAGAGAATTATTATCTGCCTATTCTCTTATTTGTCACCTAAAACGGCGTCTGGGTATGCGTGGGGATTGATTTAAGCGAAGATACAGTGCCCTCGAGAGAAATTGTTTTAGGTCCCAAAAACGATATTTTCATGGGCTATAGCCTTACCATTTTTTCAATTTTCCGAGAGAATTGATATCTGCCTATACTCTTATTTGTCGCCTAAAAAGCCGTCAGGGTATGCGTGGGGATTGATTTAAGCGAAGATACAGTGCCCTCGAGAGAAATTATTTTAGGTCCCAAAAACGATATTTTCATGGGCTATAGCCTTACCATTTTTTCAATTTTCCGAGAGAATTAATATCTGCCTATTCTCTTATATGTCGTCTAAAAAGGCGTCAGGGTATGCGTGGGGATTGATTTAAGCGAAGATACAGTGCCCTCGAGAGAAATTATTTTAGGTCCCAAAAACTATATTTTCATGGGCTATAGCCTTACCATTTTTTCAATTTTCTGAGAGAATGAATATCTGCCTATTCTCTTATTTGTCGCCTAAAAAGGCGTCGGGGTATGCGTGGAGATCTATTTAAGCGAAGTTACAGTGCCCTCGAGAGAAATTGTTTTAGGTCCCAAAAACGATATTTTCATGGGCTATAGCCTTACCATTTTTTCAATTTTCCGAGAGAAATAATATCTGCCTATACTCTTATTTGTCGCCTAAAAAGGCGTCAGGGCATTCGTGGGGATTGATTTAGGCGAAGATACAGTGCCCTCGAGAGAAATTATTTTAGGTCCCAAAAACGATATTTTCATGGGCTATAGCCTTACCATTTTTCAATTTTCCGAGAGAATTAATATCTGCCTATTCTCTTATTTGTCGCCTAAAAAGGCGTCAGGGTATGCGTGGGGATTGATTTAAGCGAAGATACAGTGCTCTCGAGAGAAATTATTTTAGGTCCCAAAAACGATATTTTCATGGGCTATAGCCTTACCATTTTTTCAATTTTCCGAGAGAATTATTTTCTGCCTATTCTCTTATTTGTCACCTAAAACGGCGTCTGGGTATGCGTGGGGATTGATTTAAGCGAAGATACAGTGCCCTCGAGAGAAATTGTTTTAGGTCCCAAAAACGATATTTTCATGGGCTATAGCCTTACCATTTTTTCAATTTTCCGAGAGAATTGATATCTGCCTATACTCTTATTTGTCGCCTAAAAAGCCGTCAGGGTATGCGTGGGGATTGATTTGAGCGAAGATACAGTGCCCTCGAGAGAAATTATTTTAGGTCCCAAAAACGATATTTTCATGGGCTATAGCCTTACGATTTTTTCAATTTTCCGAGAGAATTGATATCTGCCTATACTCTTATTTGTCGCCTAAAAAGGCGTCAGGGTATGCGTGGGGATTGATTTATGTGAAGATACAGTGCCCTCGAGAGAAATTATTTTAGGTCCCAAAAGCGATATTTTCATGGGCTATAGCCTTACCATTTTTTTTAATTTTCCGAGAGAATGAATATCTGCCTATTCTCTTATTTGTCGCCTAAAAAGGCGTCAGGGTATGCGTGGGGATTGATTTAAGCGAAGATACAGTGCCCTCGAGAAAAATTATTTTAGGTCCCAAAAACGATATTTTCATGGGCTATAGCCTTACCATTTTTTCACTTTTCCGAGAGAATTAATATCTGCCTATTCTCTTATTTGTCGCCTAAAAAGGCGTCGGGGTAAGCGTGGGGATCTATTTAAGCGAAGATACAGTGCCCTCGAGAGAAATTATTTTAGGTCCCAAAAACGATATTTTCATGGGCTATAGCCTTACCATTTTTTCAATTTTCTGAGAGAATGAATATCTGCCTATTCTCTTATTTGTCCCCTAAAAAGGTGTCGGGGTATGCGTGGGGATCTATTTAAGCGAAGATACAGTGCCCTCGAGAGAAATTGTTTTAGGTCCCAAAAACGATATTTTCATGGGCTATAGCCTTACGATTTTTTCAATTTTCTGAGAGAATGAATATCTGCCCATTCTCTTATTTGTCGCCTAAAAAGGCGTCGGGGTATGCGTGGGGATCTATTTAAGCGAAGATACAGTGCCCTCGAGAGAAATTGTTTTAGGTCCCAAAAACGATATTTTCATGGGCTATAGCCTTACCATTTTTTCAATTTTCCGAGAGAAATAATATCTGCCTATACTCTTATTTGTCGCCTAAAAAGGCGTCAGGGCATTCGTGGGGATTGATTTAGGCGAAGATACAGTGCCCTCGAGAGAAATTATTTTAGGTCCCAAAAACGATATTTTCATGGGCTATAGCCTTACCATTTTTCAATTTTCCGAGAGAATTAATATCTGCCTATTCTCTTATTTGTCGCCTAAAAAGGCGTCAGGGTATGCGTGGGGATTGATTTAAGCGAAGATACAGTGCTCTCGAGAGAAATTATTTTAGGTCCCAAAAACGATATTTTCATGGGCTATAGCCTTACCATTTTTTCAATTTTCCGAGAGAATTATTTTCTGCCTATTCTCTTATTTGTCACCTAAAACGGCGTCTGGGTATGCGTGGGGATTGATTTAAGCGAAGATACAGTGCCCTCGAGAGAAATTGTTTTAGGTCCCAAAAACGATATTTTCATGGGCTATAGCCTTACCATTTTTTCAATTTTCCGAGAGAATTGATATCTGCCTATACTCTTATTTGTCGCCTAAAAAGCCGTCAGGGTATGCGTGGGGATTGATTTGAGCGAAGATACAGTGCCCTCGAGAGAAATTATTTTAGGTCCCAAAAACGATATTTTCATGGGCTATAGCCTTACGATTTTTTCAATTTTCCGAGAGAATTGATATCTGCCTATACTCTTATTTGTCGCCTAAAAAGGCGTCAGGGTATGCGTGGGGATTGATTTATGCGAAGATACAGTGCCCTCGAGAGAAATTATTTTAGGTCCCAAAAGCGATATTTTCATGGGCTATAGCCTTACCATTTTTTTTAATTTTCCGAGAGAATGAATATCTGCCTATTCTCTTATTTGTCGCCTAAAAAGGCGTCAGGGTATGCGTGGGGATTGATTTGGGCGAAGATACAGTGCCCTCGAGAAAAATTATTTTAGGTCCCAAAAACGATATTTTCATGGGCTATAGCCTTACCATTTTTTCACTTTTCCGAGAGAATTAATATCTGCCTATTCTCTTATTTGTCGCCTAAAAAGGCGTCGGGGTAAGCGTGGGGATCTATTTAAGCGAAGATACAGTGCCCTCGAGAGAAATTATTTTAGGTCCCAAAAACGATATTTTCATGGGCTATAGCCTTACCATTTTTTCAATTTTCTGAGAGAATGAATATCTGCCTATTCTCTTATTTGTCCCCTAAAAAGGCGTCGGGGTATGCGTGGGGATCTATTTAAGCGAAGATACAGTGCCCTCGAGAGAAATTGTTTTAGGTCCCAAAAACGATATTTTCATGGGCTATAGCCTTACGATTTTTTCAATTTCCGAGAGAATTGATATCTGCCTATACTCTTATTTGTCGCCTAAAAAGGCGTCAGGGTATGCGTGGGGATTGATTTATGCGAAGTTACAGTGCCCTCGAGAGAAATTATTTTAGGTCCCAAAAACGATATTTTCATGGGCTATAGCCTTACCATTTTTTTCAATTTTCCGAGAGAATGAATATCTGCCTATACTCTTATTTGTCGCCTAAAAAGGCGTCAGGGTATGCGTGGGGATCTATTTAAGCGAAGATACAGTGCCCTCGAGAGAAATTATTTTAGGTCCCAAAAACGATATTTTCATGGGCTATAGCCTTACCATTTTTTCAATTTTCTGAGAGAATGAATATCTGCCTATTCTCTTATTTGTCACCTAAAAAGGCGTCGGGGTATGCGTGGGGATCTATTTAAGCGAAGATACAGTGCCCTCGAGAGAAATTGTTTTAGGTCCCAAAAACGATATTTTCATGGGCTATAGCCTTACGATTTTTTCAATTTTCCGAGAGAATTGATATCTGCCTATACTCTTATTTGTCGCCTAAAAAGGCGTCAGGGTATGCGTGGGGATTGATTTATGCGAAGATACAGTGCCCTCGAGACAAATTATTTTAGGTCCCAAAAACGATATTTTCATGGGCTATAGCCTTACCATTTTTTTCAATTTTCCGAGAGAATGAATATCTGCCTATACTCTTATTTGTCGCCTAAAAAGGCGTCAGGGTATGCGTGGGGATCTATTTAAGCGAAGATACAGTGCCCTCGAGAGAAATTATTTTAGGTCCCAAAAACGATATTTTCATGGGCTATAGACTTACCATTTTTTCAATTTTCCGAGAGAAATAATATCTGCCTATACTCTTATTTGTCGCCTAAAACGGCGTCAGGGCATTCGTGGGGATTGATTTAAGCGAAGATACAGTGCCCTCGAGAGAAATTATTTTAGGTCCCAAAAACGATATTTTCATGGGCTATAGCCTTACCATTTTTTCAATTTTCTGAGAGAATGAATATATGCCTATTCTCTTATTTGTTGCCTAAAAAGGCGTCGGGGTATGCGTGGGGATCTATTTAAGCGAAGATACAGTGCCCTCGAGAGAAATTGTTTTAGGTCCCAAAAACGATATTTTCATGGGCTATAGCCTGACCATTTTTTTCAATTTTCCGAGGGAAATAATATCTGCCTATACTCTTATTTGTCGCCTAAAAAGGCGTCGGGGTATGCGTGGGGATCTATTTAAGCGAAGATACAGTGCCCTCGAGAGAAATTATTTTAGGTCCCAAAAACGATATTTTCATGGGCTATAGCCTTACCATTTTTTCTATTTTCTGAGAGAATGAATATCTGCCTATTCTCTTATTTGTCGCCTAAAAAGGCGTCAGGGTATGCGTGGGGATTGATTTAAGCGAAGATACAGTGCTCTCGAGAGAAATTATTTTAGGTCCTGTAAGCCCCGCTACGGGCGGCTGCAAAACAAACCCATACGGACGGCGCGGGCCATCTGGGCAGGGGACATGCGTCTCGACGAGATTGTTTCCACACTTGAGTAATGGCTGTTAACGGTTGACCCAGAGCGGGGCCGTGCAAGCAAGCAGAGTAACCACGCCGTCGGCACCCAGGGCTGCCGCACAGCTCGGGGAGCGCAGAAGGCCATCAGCGCCACGTTTGCGGTCGCGCCTCACAGTAAAAAAGGGTGCTTCGGACCCCCGTCGCATTGTGCTTCCTGGGGATCCCCACAGGCGTTTCCCTTGCGCGCGGCCGGCTGGCGGGGGTAAACTCCTTCCCAGCTGGGATCTCCCCGACTGGGCGTCAAACGCCGTAATGGGTGGGCCCGTCTGACTTCCGCGGTGCTCTCATCGGCGCCCTTGAAGAGTGCTTGGTTCGGGTCTAGCCGCGGGCAATGGAGATAGCGCGGCCTCAAGCAGGCGCGCCAGCCTCATTGACTTTGACGGCTTTGCACCGCGCGCTGACCGGCGTAGGGATTCTTTGAGCCGCAAAAGACCCTGCGGTTTTGTCTCGGTTCCGAGGCGCCGTCGGAACGTCTGCTTCGGCTTACGGCCCGGACACGAGGCCGACCTCGGCGGGTGGGCAATTATCCCGGGCTCCTCTGTGACAGTTTGGCTTGCAAACAATTGCTTGTTTAAGGCGCCGCATGGCCTGCGGGTTCTGGGAATCCGATCGCGTCGCGCACATGTTCGAGCACTGGAAAACATGGTCCCGACGTTCCCAGGCTTTTAGGTTTTGTGAATGTATTTTGTTGGGCAGTGCTTGTTGCGCCGGCTGTGCTCGAGAGCCGTTGCTCGGAACTTGCGATGTGTACAGCTGGCATGACCCTCACCCCTTTGTTGTTGTATATTGTGTATTTCGGGTGAGGATTCTACACCGTGAACTGTACTAAAAAAAGATGTTCTTTGACTTTTGGTTGTTCGACTGGCCAATCCCGCACGCAAGTTCTGCTGAACGCAGTGATTGGTGAATGGATTGTCCAGTTGAGACGCAACCCGGCAGCAATTCGCCAGTAAAGATTGTGGGCGGAGCGTTGCGTCTACAAAATGCGGCCGCAGAGCTCCGAAGGGGAGTTCTGGACCTGGCTTCGGTGCTAAGCACCATCGGCTCTGCCGAAATAGGGTCGCCCTATGTGGTCCAAACCAGTGTAGCTATTTGTAACCGATGTACTGTTGAAACTATGCAATCTTGTAACCGAACTTTGTAATTTTATCTGTAAATACAAGTTGTTGTTCGTTCGTTACTGCAGCGGCTTTGTCCTTTCGAACCTAAGTCACCCATTGAGCCACCTGTGCAGACCGTCTCTGACGGTGCGTCTCGGACGCCGACGGTGGGGGTGAATTTCAACGAACCAATCGATCGATCGTTTTTGGCATCGAATTCTTACTGGCGCAGCCGGCAGGATAGGTTCGGAAGACCAGCTAAGCGCTATCAAGAGAGCGGTACATCTGCCAGAGTGGCATCCCAAGAGCTAGCAGCACCTCCGGTGTCTGCAATTGGCTCAAGCCTTGGAGGAGGAAGCCCAACAGCGAGACATCGCTAGGCGACGCACCTCAGCGAGTAAGACGTCGAGGCGCCGACTGAACCCCAGCAGGGAAGCAGCCCGAGCGAGAGCGACGCAGGAAAACCTCGACCCTCGTCCACCAGTGATCCGCGTCTGAAACGTGAGTTTCCTTTCCTCTTACTGTTCAGTCACTGCGGGGCTTCGAGGCTAATCATGATGCAGAATCACAGGGACGATGAGGATGGTCAGAGGGAGAGGGGTAGCAGCGATGGTGAAAGCGAGCGCTTTCTGTCTGAGCGGGAGATGGAGTTTAGACTAAAGATGGCTCAGGAACGTCGCCAGAGCCTAGCCCTTGAACTGGAGCTCGCCAGGGCACGGACAGCGTCGCCATCGAGTGGTCACGACGGCAGTGGCAGAGCACTTGAGAATGATAGAAACACGGAATGGCGTAAATATTCAAAATTATTAGTTGGTGCTTTCCCCAAATTTCCCACAGACGCCGAGGTCCCCATTTGGTTCGAATCTGTAGAGCACACCTTAGAGGCCTACGAGGTGCCGCGAAGCTGTTGGGGTCAGATAGTTTTTCCGCTCCTAGCGGAGCGCATTGAGTACCTGTCAACACGTCTGACTCCCGCACAGCACCGTGATTATGAAGCCTTAAAGGAAGTCGTCCTTGATGAGCTGCAGCTGTCCCCCCTTGAATATCAAAAAAGGTTTTTCGGGGTACGGAAGCGGAAGACCGAGACGTGGAAGAGTTTCACGACTCGTCTTGCCAGCTTCCTAAATTTTTATGTGGCGTCAAGGGACGTGTCAAATTTCGCGGAGCTGCTAGAACTCTTGGTGGCTGACCAGCTGAAAACAGTGTTGTCGGAAGAGGCGCTCAGGTACGTCAGGCTACGAGAGGGTGCAGGGTGGTACAAGGCCTCGGAAATTGCTAGACTTTTGCAAACTTTTGAGGACGCTCACGGCCGTGTAGACATACCTAAGGGGCAACCTCGGGACACCAGCACTAAGGGCCCGGAAACCACAACTGGGAACCGCAGCAGCAGTGGTTTGGTTTCGCACCAAGGGCAGAGGACAAAACCGAAATCACCGTATCCACCCGCAGGACAGCAGAGGCCAACAGTTTGCTTTGAGTGCGGGTCAGCCGGGCACATTAGGCCAAATTGTCCCCGCATCCGCGAAAGGCTGGCGCACACGGCCGCCCAGCAGGAACAACCAGAGAGGCTCACCGCGCGGGTCGCGCTAGAGAACCCAGCTGTGGGTGACCGCTTGTTGTGTGTAGCTCTCAATTGTAAGGGCCAAACAATGAAGGCAATAGTGGATACGGGTGCCGAGATAACTGTAGTTCGCGAAAGTGCCGTACCACCGGAATTAGCACAGTCGCATGACAGTGTAAATCTCCGCGCAGCTTTTGGCGAACGAGTTGAAGCGAAACTCGTGGCGCTACCACTGACACTAAAACAGGGCCAACCCGTGTTTTCCAAAGTGGAGGAGGCGACGCCAGTATTGTGCGCCCTCACGGATAGGCTGAGCGTGAGCGCGGATTGCCTGCTCTCAGCAGAGGATTGGAGCGCACTCCAGAAGGGTCGGGACGAGGCTTGCGAGCCGCCCCCCAACAAGCTCCCGCCGAGCAGCAGCGCAGATCCGTTTACAGCCGTAGGACTAGATGGGGAACGGGTTAATCCCGAACAGCCGGTTACCGGTGCGAGCAGGGGCGATGCGCTGCATCCGAACGCGGAAAGGGCAGAGGAAGAATCCCGCAGCAGCTACGATAAAGTAAGGGGTGATTCCGGGATGTTAGGGGAGGAACAAGAAAGTGACGCGACGGTCAGCAGGGTTCTCGGCAGTAGGGCCCCCCTGCCCGCAGAGAGTATGTCACATTTCGAACCACCGGAGCGAGCGTTAGTGAACGATGTGTTCGGGACACATGCCGCCTTGTTTACCACCGCAACGGGGATAGCGCGAGTGAGCGAGCACCGCATAGAACTGATGGAAGGAGCCGCGCCAAAGCGTAGCCGCCCCAACCGCATTCCGTCGTCTCCTGAGGCCAGCGAGGCATTCGAAGGTCTCGAGAGTGCTCTGTGCAGTGCCGTCGAGCTAGCGACTCCAGACTCAGGCAAGCCGTGTTGGCTATTCACCGATTCCTCTCCAATTGCTGGGGGCGCATGTCTAGCTCAGATGACCGACAATGGCAAAGAGTGCCACATTGCTTTTGCCAGCCACCGCTTCACCCCCACGCAGATGCTGTGGTCTACGATTGAACGCGAGGCGTTTGGCGTCATATCGGCTATCAAAAAGCTCGACATGTGGGTCTTTGGCATGAAAATATTGGTATCCGACCATAATCCTGTGTCGTACATCACTCGGTCCGCGCCTCAGAAAGCAAAATTGACACGCTGGGCTTTAGCGATGCAGCACTATGATATAGTGGTGCGACACAGAAGGGGAATCATACATACTAACGCCGACGCACTTTCGCGTCTGACGAACCATTGTTGGAAAAAGGATGTAAAAGACAGGGAACCCGCAGTGACGAACAGTGGAGACAAGGGAACAAGTGTGGTGTGATGTGATATGACTGCGGTAACCACACAGACGACCTTGGACGATGAACTCATGCTGCCGCATTTCTGTGTGTACCTTGTTGTTTTAGTGTTTTTTGTTTTGGCGAGTGTCGTCATCTAAGCTCAATGATGTATGTTTGTAAGTCTTCCTCCCAAACTAGAGGCTGACAGTGTCCTTCCGGCTCATATTTGTACGATACTGCATATTATAGTTTCATGACGCGAGCCCTGTTGCATCAGGGAAGCCTTACTATTTGTTTCGTTTGTGTATTTGCTTTGTGTGTGTTTAGGTTGTACCTATTTTACGGTGAAACTTATTCATGTGTTCACACTTTCTACGGAATGTGCCGCGTAGAGTGCTCATCATATGGCGCTGGCATTTATTTGTGTTGTTTCAGTAAGCGAGCCAGCTTACTTGGGCGAACCAGCGGGCCAGCTTACTGTCATGAGCAAGGCGCGGTCACGCATTTCCTACGTGTGCGAACTCAGACCATCGTTAAAACGCGCTGCCTAAGATTGGTTGGTAACTTTTAATTGTCATGTCCATATGCGGCGTATGTACAAGTTTACACGCAGCATGCTTTTGTTTTGGTTTGTTTTGGTTTCTGCTTCGACAACACTGTAAGCGAGTTGTTGTCTCGTCTTGGGTGGGGGGTGTAAGCCCCGCTACGGGCGGCTGCAAAACAAACCCATACGGACGGCGCGGGCCATCTGGGCAGGGGACATGCGTCTCGACGAGATTGTTTCCACACTTGAGTAATGGCTGTTAACGGTTGACCCAGAGCGGGGCCGTGCAAGCAAGCAGAGTAACCACGCCGTCGGCACCCAGGGCTGCCGCACAGCTCGGGGAGCGCAGAAGGCCATCAGCGCCACGTTTGCGGTCGCGCCTCACAGTAAAAAAGGGTGCTTCGGACCCCCGTCGCATTGTGCTTCCTGGGGATCCCCACAGGCGTTTCCCTTGCGCGCGGCCGGCTGGCGGGGGTAAACTCCTTCCCAGCTGGGATCTCCCCGACTGGGCGTCAAACGCCGTAATGGGTGGGCCCGTCTGACTTCCGCGGTGCTCTCATCGGCGCCCTTGAAGAGTGCTTGGTTCGGGTCTAGCCGCGGGCAATGGAGATAGCGCGGCCTCAAGCAGGCGCGCCAGCCTCATTGACTTTGACGGCTTTGCACCGCGCGCTGACCGGCGTAGGGATTCTTTGAGCCGCAAAAGACCCTGCGGTTTTGTCTCGGTTCCGAGGCGCCGTCGGAACGTCTGCTTCGGCTTACGGCCCGGACACGAGGCCGACCTCGGCGGGTGGGCAATTATCCCGGGCTCCTCTGTGACAGTTTGGCTTGCAAACAATTGCTTGTTTAAGGCGCCGCATGGCCTGCGGGTTCTGGGAATCCGATCGCGTCGCGCACATGTTCGAGCACTGGAAAACATGGTCCCGACGTTCCCAGGCTTTTAGGTTTTGTGAATGTATTTTGTTGGGCAGTGCTTGTTGCGCCGGCTGTGCTCGAGAGCCGTTGCTCGGAACTTGCGATGTGTACAGCTGGCATGACCCTCACCCCTTTGTTGTTGTATATTGTGTATTTCGGGTGAGGATTCTACACCGTGAACTGTACTAAAAAAAGATGTTCTTTGACTTTTGGTTGTTCGACTGGCCAATCCCGCACGCAAGTTCTGCTGAACGCAGTGATTGGTGAATGGATTGTCCAGTTGAGACGCAACCCGGCAGCAATTCGCCAGTAAAGATTGTGGGCGGAGCGTTGCGTCTACAAAATGCGGCCGCAGAGCTCCGAAGGGGAGTTCTGGACCTGGCTTCGGTGCTAAGCACCATCGGCTCTGCCGAAATAGGGTCGCCCTATGTGGTCCAAACCAGTGTAGCTATTTGTAACCGATGTACTGTTGAAACTATGCAATCTTGTAACCGAACTTTGTAATTTTATCTGTAAATACAAGTTGTTGTTCGTTCGTTACTGCAGCGGCTTTGTCCTTTCGAACCTAAGTCACCCATTGAGCCACCTGTGCAGACCGTCTCTGACGGTGCGTCTCGGACGCCGACGGTGGGGGTGAATTTCAACGAACCAATCGATCGATCGTTTTTGGCATCGAATTCTTACTGGTCCCAAAAACGATATTTTCATGGGCTATAGCCTTACCATTTTTTCAATTTTCTGTGAGAATGAATATCTGCCTATTCTCTTATTTGTCGCCTAAAAAGGCGTCGGGGTATGCGTGGGGATCTATTTAAGCGAAGATACAGTGCCCTCGAGAGAAATTTTTTTAGGTCCCAAAAACGATATTTTCATGGGCTATAGCCTTACCATTTTTTCAATTTTCCGAGAGAATTGATATCTGCCTATACTCTTATTTGTCGCCTAAAAAGGCGTCAGGGTATGCGTGGGGATTGATTTAACCGAAGATACAGTGCCCTCGAGAGAAATTATTTTAGGTCCCAAAAACGATATTTTCATGGGCTATAGCCTTACGATTTTTTCAATTTTCTGAGAGAATGAATATCTGCCCATTCTCTTATTTGTCGCCTAAAAAGGCGTCGGGGTATGCGTGGGGATCTATTTAAGCGAAGATACAGTGCCCTCGAGAGAAATTGTTTTAGGTCCCAAAAACGATATTTTCATGGGCTATAGCCTTACCATTTTTTCAATTTTCCGAGAGAAATAATATCTGCCTATACTCTTATTTGTCGCCTAAAAAGGCGTCAGGGCATTCGTGGGGATTGATTTAGGCGAAGATACAGTGCCCTCGAGAGAAATTATTTTAGGTCCCAAAAACGATATTTTCATGGGCTATAGCCTTACCATTTTTCAATTTTCCGAGAGAATTAATATCTGCCTATTCTCTTATTTGTCGCCTAAAAAGGCGTCAGGGTATGCGTGGGGATTGATTTAAGCGAAGATACAGTGCTCTCGAGAGAAATTATTTTAGGTCCCAAAAACGATATTTTCATGGGCTATAGCCTTACCATTTTTTCAATTTTCCGAGAGAATTATTTTCTGCCTATTCTCTTATTTGTCACCTAAAACGGCGTCTGGGTATGCGTGGGGATTGATTTAAGCGAAGATACAGTGCCCTCGAGAGAAATTGTTTTAGGTCCCAAAAACGATATTTTCATGGGCTATAGCCTTACCATTTTTTCAATTTTCCGAGAGAATTGATATCTGCCTATACTCTTATTTGTCGCCTAAAAAGCCGTCAGGGTATGCGTGGGGATTGATTTGAGCGAAGATACAGTGCCCTCGAGAGAAATTATTTTAGGTCCCAAAAACGATATTTTCATGGGCTATAGCCTTACGATTTTTTCAATTTTCCGAGAGAATTGATATCTGCCTATACTCTTATTTGTCGCCTAAAAAGGCGTCAGGGTATGCGTGGGGATTGATTTATGCGAAGATACAGTGCCCTCGAGAGAAATTATTTTAGGTCCCAAAAGCGATATTTTCATGGGCTATAGCCTTACCATTTTTTTTAATTTTCCGAGAGAATGAATATCTGCCTATTCTCTTATTTGTCGCCTAAAAAGGCGTCAGGGTATGCGTGGGGATTGATTTGGGCGAAGATACAGTGCCCTCGAGAAAAATTATTTTAGGTCCCAAAAACGATATTTTCATGGGCTATAGCCTTACCATTTTTTCACTTTTCCGAGAGAATTAATATCTGCCTATTCTCTTATTTGTCGCCTAAAAAGGCGTCGGGGTAAGCGTGGGGATCTATTTAAGCGAAGATACAGTGCCCTCGAGAGAAATTATTTTAGGTCCCAAAAACGATATTTTCATGGGCTATAGCCTTACCATTTTTTCAATTTTCTGAGAGAATGAATATCTGCCTATTCTCTTATTTGTCCCCTAAAAAGGCGTCGGGGTATGCGTGGGGATCTATTTAAGCGAAGATACAGTGCCCTCGAGAGAAATTGTTTTAGGTCCCAAAAACGATATTTTCATGGGCTATAGCCTTACGATTTTTTCAATTTCCGAGAGAATTGATATCTGCCTATACTCTTATTTGTCGCCTAAAAAGGCGTCAGGGTATGCGTGGGGATTGATTTATGCGAAGTTACAGTGCCCTCGAGAGAAATTATTTTAGGTCCCAAAAACGATATTTTCATGGGCTATAGCCTTACCATTTTTTTCAATTTTCCGAGAGAATGAATATCTGCCTATACTCTTATTTGTCGCCTAAAAAGGCGTCAGGGTATGCGTGGGGATCTATTTAAGCGAAGATACAGTGCCCTCGAGAGAACTTATTTTAGGTCCCAAAAACGATATTTTCATGGGCTATAGCCTTACCATTTTTTCAATTTTCTGAGAGAATGAATATCTGCCTATTCTCTTATTTGTCACCTAAAAAGGCGTCGGGGTATGCGTGGGGATCTATTTAAGCGAAGATACAGTGCCCTCGAGAGAAATTGTTTTAGGTCCCAAAAACGATATTTTCATGGGCTATAGCCTTACGATTTTTTCAATTTTCCGAGAGAATTGATATCTGCCTATACTCTTATTTGTCGCCTAAAAAGGCGTCAGGGTATGCGTGGGGATTGATTTATGCGAAGATACAGTGCCCTCGAGACAAATTATTTTAGGTCCCAAAAACGATATTTTCATGGGCTATAGCCTTACCATTTTTTTCAATTTTCCGAGAGAATGAATATCTGCCTATACTCTTATTTGTCGCCTAAAAAGGCGTCAGGGTATGCGTGGGGATCTATTTAAGCGAAGATACAGTGCCCTCGAGAGAAATTATTTTAGGTCCCAAAAACGATATTTTCATGGGCTATAGACTTACCATTTTTTCAATTTTCCGAGAGAAATAATATCTGCCTATACTCTTATTTGTCGCCTAAAACGGCGTCAGGGCATTCGTGGGGATTGATTTAAGCGAAGATACAGTGCCCTCGAGAGAAATTATTTTAGGTCCCAAAAACGATATTTTCATGGGCTATAGCCTTACCATTTTTTCAATTTTCTGAGAGAATGAATATATGCCTATTCTCTTATTTGTTGCCTAAAAAGGCGTCGGGGTATGCGTGGGGATCTATTTAAGCGAAGATACAGTGCCCTCGAGAGAAATTGTTTTAGGTCCCAAAAACGATATTTTCATGGGCTATAGCCTGACCATTTTTTTCAATTTTCCGAGGGAAATAATATCTGCCTATACTCTTATTTGTCGCCTAAAAAGGCGTCGGGGTATGCGTGGGGATCTATTTAAGCGAAGATACAGTGCCCTCGAGAGAAATTATTTTAGGTCCCAAAAACGATATTTTCATGGGCTATAGCCTTACCATTTTTTCAATTTTCTGTGAGAATGAATATCTGCCTATTCTCTTATTTGTCGCCTAAAAAGGCGTCGGGGTATGCGTGGGGATTGATTTAAGCGAAGATACAGTGCTCTCGAGAGAAATTATTTTAGGTCCCAAAAACGATATTTTCATGGGCTATAGCCTTACCATTTTTTCAATTTTCTGTGAGAATGAATATCTGCCTATTCTCTTATTTGTCGCCTAAAAAGGCGTCGGGGTATGCGTGGGGATCTATTTAAGCGAAGATACAGTGCCCTCGAGAGAAATTTTTTTAGGTCCCAAAAACGATATTTTCATGGGCTATAGCCTTACCATTTTTTCAATTTTCCGAGAGAATTGATATCTGCCTATACTCTTATTTGTCGCCTAAAAAGGCGTCAGGGTATGCGTGGGGATTGATTTAACCGAAGATACAGTGCCCTCGAGAGAAATTTTTTTAGGTCCCAAAAACGATATTTTCATGGGCTATAGCCTTACCATTTTTTCAATTTTCTGAGAGAATTATTATCTGCCTATTCTCTTATTTGTCACCTAAAACGGCGTCTGGGTATGCGTGGGGATTGATTTAAGCGAAGATACAGTGCCCTCGAGAGAAATTATTTTAGGTCCCAAAAACGATATTTTCATGGGCTATAGCCTTACCATTTTTTCAATTTTCCGAGGGAATTATTATCTGCCTATTCTCTTATTTGTCACCTAAAACGGCGTCTGGGTATGCGTGGGGATTGATTTAAGCGAAGATACAGTGCCCTCAAGAGAAATTATTTTAGGTCCCAAAAACGATATTTTCATGGGCTATAGCCTTACCATTTTTTCAATTTTCCGAGAAAATTGATATCTGCCTATACTCTTATTTGTCGCCTAAAAAGGCGTCAGGGTATGCGTGGGGATTGATTTAAGCGAAGATACAGTGCCCTCGAGAGAAATTTTTTTAGGTCCCAAAAACGATATTTTCATGGGCTATAGCCTTACCATTTTTTCAATTTTCCGAGAGAATTATTATCTGCCTATTCTCTTATTTGTCACCTAAAACGGCGTCTGGGTATGCGTGGGGATTGATTTAAGCGAAGATACAGTGCCCTCGAGAGAAATTGTTTTAGGTCCCAAAAACGATATTTTCATGGGCTATAGCCTTACCATTCTTTCAATTTTCCGAGAGAATTGATATCTGCTTATACTCTTATTTGTCGCCTAAAAAGGCGTCAGGGTATGCGTGGGGATTGATTTAAGCGAAGATACAGTGCCCTGGAGAGAAATTATTTTAGGTCCCAAAAACGATATTTTCATGGCCTATAGCCTTACCATTTTTTCAATTTTCCGAGAGAATGAATATCTGCATGTTCTCTTATTTGTCGCCTAAAAGGGCGTCAGGGTATGCGTGGGGATTGATTTAAGCGAAGATACAGTGCTCTCGAGAGAAATTATTTTAGGTCCCCAAAACGATATTTTCATGGGCTATAAGCCTTACCATTTTTTCAATTTTCCGAGAGAATTATTATCTGCCTATTCTCTTATTTGTCACCTAAAACGGCGTCTGGGTATGCGTGGGGATTGATTTAAGCGAAGATACAGTGCCCTCGAGAGAAATTGTTTTAGGTCCCAAAAACGTTATTTTCATGGGCTATAGCCTTACCATTCTTTCAATTTTCCGAGAGAATTGATATCTGCCTATACTCTTATTTGTCGCCTAAAAAGGCGTCAGGGTATGCGTGGGGATTGATTTAAGCGAAGATACAGTGCCCTGGAGAGAAATTATTTTAGGTCCCAAAAACGATATTTTCATGGGCTATAGCCTTACCATTTTTTCAATTTTCCGAGAGAATTATTATCTGCCTATTCTCTTATTTGTCGCCTAAAAAGGCGTCAGGGTATGCGTGGGGATTGATTTAAGCGAAGATACAGTGCTCTCGAGAGAAATTATTTTAGGTCCCAAAAACGATATTTTCATGGGCTATAGCCTTACCATTTTTTCAATTTTCCGAGAGAATTATTATCTGCCTATTCTCTTATTTGTCACCTAAAACGGCGTCTGGGTATGCGTGGGGATTGATTTAAGCGAAGCTCCAGTGCCCTCGAGAGAAATTATTTTAGGTCCCAAAAACGATATTTTCATGGGCTATAGCCTTACCATTTTTTCAATTTTCCGAGAGAAATAATATCTGCCTATACTCTTATTTGTCGCCTAAAAAGGCGTCAGGGCATTCGTGGGGATTGATTTAGGCGAAGATACAGTGCCCTCGAGAGAAATTATTTTAGGTCCCAAAAACGATATTTTCATGGGCTATAGCCTTACCATTTTTCAATTTTCCGAGAGAATTAATATCTGCCTATTCTCTTATTTGTCGCCTAAAAAGGCGTCAGGGTATGCGTGGGGATTGATTTAAGCGAAGATACAGTGCTCTCGAGAGAAATTATTTTAGGTCCCAAAAACGATATTTTCATGGGCTATAGCCTTACCATTTTTTCAATTTTCCGAGAGAATTATTTTCTGCCTATTCTCTTATTTGTCACCTAAAACGGCGTCTGGGTATGCGTGGGGATTGATTTAAGCGAAGATACAGTGCCCTCGAGAGAAATTGTTTTAGGTCCCAAAAACGATATTTTCATGGGCTATAGCCTTACCATTTTTTCAATTTTCCGAGAGAATTGATATCTGCCTATACTCTTATTTGTCGCCTAAAAAGGCGTCAGGGTATGCGTGGGGATTGATTTATGCGAAGATACAGTGCCCTCGAGAGAAATTATTTTAGGTCCCAAAAGCGATATTTTCATGGGCTATAGCCTTACCATTTTTTTTAATTTTCCGAGAGAATGAATATCTGCCTATTCTCTTATTTGTCGCCTAAAAAGGCGTCAGGGTATGCGTGGGGATTGATTTGGGCGAAGATACAGTGCCCTCGAGAAAAATTATTTTAGGTCCCAAAAACGATATTTTCATGGGCTATAGCCTTACCATTTTTTCACTTTTCCGAGAGAATTAATATCTGCCTATTCTCTTATTTGTCGCCTAAAAAGGCGTCGGGGTAAGCGTGGGGATCTATTTAAGCGAAGATACAGTGCCCTCGAGAGAAATTATTTTAGGTCCCAAAAACGATATTTTCATGGGCTATAGCCTTACCATTTTTTCAATTTTCTGAGAGAATGAATATCTGCCTATTCTCTTATTTGTCCCCTAAAAAGGCGTCGGGGTATGCGTGGGGATCTATTTAAGCGAAGATACAGTGCCCTCGAGAGAAATTGTTTTAGGTCCCAAAAACGATATTTTCATGGGCTATAGCCTTACGATTTTTTCAATTTCCGAGAGAATTGATATCTGCCTATACTCTTATTTGTCGCCTAAAAAGGCGTCAGGGTATGCGTGGGGATTGATTTATGCGAAGTTACAGTGCCCTCGAGAGAAATTATTTTAGGTCCCAAAAACGATATTTTCATGGGCTATAGCCTTACCATTTTTTTCAATTTTCCGAGAGAATGAATATCTGCCTATACTCTTATTTGTCGCCTAAAAAGGCGTCAGGGTATGCGTGGGGATCTATTTAAGCGAAGATACAGTGCCCTCGAGAGAAATTATTTTAGGTCCCAAAAACGATATTTTCATGGGCTATAGCCTTACCATTTTTTCAATTTTCTGAGAGAATGAATATCTGCCTATTCTCTTATTTGTCACCTAAAAAGGCGTCGGGGTATGCGTGGGGATCTATTTAAGCGAAGATACAGTGCCCTCGAGAGAAATTGTTTTAGGTCCCAAAAACGATATTTTCATGGGCTATAGCCTTACGATTTTTTCAATTTTCCGAGAGAATTGATATCTGCCTATACTCTTATTTGTCGCCTAAAAAGGCGTCAGGGTATGCGTGGGGATTGATTTATGCGAAGATACAGTGCCCTCGAGACAAATTATTTTAGGTCCCAAAAACGATATTTTCATGGGCTATAGCCTTACCATTTTTTTCAATTTTCCGAGAGAATGAATATCTGCCTATACTCTTATTTGTCGCCTAAAAAGGCGTCAGGGTATGCGTGGGGATCTATTTAAGCGAAGATACAGTGCCCTCGAGAGAAATTATTTTAGGTCCCAAAAACGATATTTTCATGGGCTATAGACTTACCATTTTTTCAATTTTCCGAGAGAAATAATATCTGCCTATACTCTTATTTGTCGCCTAAAACGGCGTCAGGGCATTCGTGGGGATTGATTTAAGCGAAGATACAGTGCCCTCGAGAGAAATTATTTTAGGTCCCAAAAACGATATTTTCATGGGCTATAGCCTTACCATTTTTTCAATTTTCTGAGAGAATGAATATATGCCTATTCTCTTATTTGTTGCCTAAAAAGGCGTCGGGGTATGCGTGGGGATCTATTTAAGCGAAGATACAGTGCCCTCGAGAGAAATTGTTTTAGGTCCCAAAAACGATATTTTCATGGGCTATAGCCTGACCATTTTTTTCAATTTTCCGAGGGAAATAATATCTGCCTATACTCTTATTTGTCGCCTAAAAAGGCGTCGGGGTATGCGTGGGGATCTATTTAAGCGAAGATACAGTGCCCTCGAGAGAAATTATTTTAGGTCCCAAAAACGATATTTTCATGGGCTATAGCCTTACCATTTTTTCAATTTTCTGTGAGAATGAATATCTGCCTATTCTCTTATTTGTCGCCTAAAAAGGCGTCGGGGTATGCGTGGGGATTGATTTAAGCGAAGTTACAGTGCTCTCGAGAGAAATTATTTTAGGTCCCAAAAACGATATTTTCATGGGCTATAGCCTTACCATTTTTTCAATTTTCTGTGAGAATGAATATCTGCCTATTCTCTTATTTGTCGCCTAAAAAGGCGTCGGGGTATGCGTGGGGATCTATTTAAGCGAAGATACAGTGCCCTCGAGAGAAATTTTTTTAGGTCCCAAAAACGATATTTTCATGGGCTATAGCCTTACCATTTTTTCAATTTTCCGAGAGAATTGATATCTGCCTATACTCTTATTTGTCGCCTAAAAAGGCGTCAGGGTATGCGTGGGGATTGATTTAACCGAAGATACAGTGCCCTCGAGAGAAATTTTTTTAGGTCCCAAAAACGATATTTTCATGGGCTATAGCCTTACCATTTTTTCAATTTTCTGAGAGAATTATTATCTGCCTATTCTCTTATTTGTCACCTAAAACGGCGTCTGGGTATGCGTGGGGATTGATTTAAGCGAAGATACAGTGCCCTCGAGAGAAATTATTTTAGGTCCCAAAAACGATATTTTCATGGGCTATAGCCTTACCATTTTTTCAATTTTCCGAGGGAATTATTATCTGCCTATTCTCTTATTTGTCACCTAAAACGGCGTCTGGGTATGCGTGGGGATTGATTTAAGCGAAGATACAGTGCCCTCAAGAGAAATTATTTTAGGTCCCAAAAACGATATTTTCATGGGCTATAGCCTTACCATTTTTTCAATTTTCCGAGAAAATTGATATCTGCCTATACTCTTATTTGTCGCCTAAAAAGGCGTCAGGGTATGCGTGGGGATTGATTTAAGCGAAGATACAGTGCCCTCGAGAGAAATTTTTTTAGGTCCCAAAAACGATATTTTCATGGGCTATAGCCTTACCATTTTTTCAATTTTCCGAGAGAATTATTATCTGCCTATTCTCTTATTTGTCACCTAAAACGGCGTCTGGGTATGCGTGGGGATTGATTTAAGCGAAGATACAGTGCCCTCGAGAGAAATTGTTTTAGGTCCCAAAAACGATATTTTCATGGGCTATAGCCTTACCATTCTTTCAATTTTCCGAGAGAATTGATATCTGCTTATACTCTTATTTGTCGCCTAAAAAGGCGTCAGGGTATGCGTGGGGATTGATTTAAGCGAAGATACAGTGCCCTGGAGAGAAATTATTTTAGGTCCCAAAAACGATATTTTCATGGCCTATAGCCTTACCATTTTTTCAATTTTCCGAGAGAATGAATATCTGCATGTTCTCTTATTTGTCGCCTAAAAGGGCGTCAGGGTATGCGTGGGGATTGATTTAAGCGAAGATACAGTGCTCTCGAGAGAAATTATTTTAGGTCCCAAAAACGATATTTTCATGGGCTATAAGCCTTACCATTTTTTCAATTTTCCGAGAGAATTATTATCTGCCTATTCTCTTATTTGTCACCTAAAACGGCGTCTGGGTATGCGTGGGGATTGATTTAAGCGAAGATACAGTGCCCTCGAGAGAAATTGTTTTAGGTCCCAAAAACGATATTTTCATGGGCTATAGCCTTACCATTCTTTCAATTTTCCGAGAGAATTGATATCTGCCTATACTCTTATTTGTCGCCTAAAAAGGCGTCAGGGTATGCGTGGGGATTGATTTAAGCGAAGATACAGTGCCCTGGAGAGAAATTATTTTAGGTCCCAAAAACGATATTTTCATGGGCTATAGCCTTACCATTTTTTCAATTTTCCGAGAGAATTATTATCTGCCTATTCTCTTATTTGTCGCCTAAAAAGGCGTCAGGGTATGCGTGGGGATTGATTTAAGCGAAGATACAGTGCTCTCGAGAGAAATTATTTTAGGTCCCAAAAACGATATTTTCATGGGCTATAGCCTTACCATTTTTTCAATTTTCCGAGAGAATTATTATCTGCCTATTCTCTTATTTGTCACCTAAAACGGCGTCTGGGTATGCGTGGGGATTGATTTAAGCGAAGCTCCAGTGCCCTCGAGAGAAATTATTTTAGGTCCCAAAAACGATATTTTCATGGGCTATAGCCTTACCATGTTTTCAATTTTCCGAGAAAATTGATATCTGCCTATTCTCTTATTTGTCGCCTAAAAAGGCGTCAGGGTATGCGTGGGGATTGATTTAAGCGAAGATACAGTGCTCTCGAGAGAAATTATTTTAGGTCCCAAAAACGATATTTTCATGGGCTATAGCCTTACCATTTTTTTCAATTTTCCGAGAGAATTGATATCTGCCCATACTCTTATTTGTCGCCTAAAACGGCGTGAGGGCATTCGTGGGGATTGATTTAGGCGAAGATACAGTGCCCTCGAGAGAAATTATTTTAGGTCCCAAAAACGATATTTTCATGGGCTATAGCCTTACCATTTTTTCAATTTTCCGAGAGAATTATTATCTGCCTATTCTCTTATTTGGCGCCTAAAAAGGCGTCAGGGTATGCGTGGGGATTGATTTAAGCGAAGATACAGTGCTCTCGAGAGAAATTATTTTAGGTCCCAAAAACGATATTTTCATGGGCTATAGCCTTACCATGTTTTCAATTTTCCGAGAAAATTGATATCTGCCTATTCTCTTATTTGTCGCCTAAAAAGGCGTCAGGGTATGCGTGGGGATTGATTTAAGCGAAGATACAGTGCTCTCGAGAGAAATTATTTTAGGTCCCAAAAACGATATTTTCATGGGCTATAGCCTTACCATTTTTTTCAATTTTCCGAGAGAATTGATATCTGCCCATACTCTTATTTGTCGCCTAAAACAGCGTCAGGGCATTCGTGGGGATTGATTTAGGCGAAGATACAGTGCCCTCGAGAGAAATTATTTTAGGTCCCAAAAACGATATTTTCATGGGCTATAGCCTTACCATTTTTTCAATTTTCCGAGAGAATTAATATCTGCCTATACTCTTATTTGTCGCCTAAAAAGGCGTCAGGGTATGCGTGGGGATTGATTTAAGCGAAGATACAGTGTCCTCGAGAGAAATTATTTTAGGTCCCAAAAACGATATTTTCATGGGCTATAGCCTTACCATTTTTCAATTTTCCGAGAGAAATAATATCTGCCTATTCTCTTATTTGTCGCCTAAAAAGGCGTCGGGGTATGCGTGGGGATTGATTTAGGCGAAGATACAGTGCCCTCGAGAGAAATTATTTTAGGTCCCAAAAACGATATTTTCATGGGCTATAGCCTTACCATTTTTTCAATTTTCCGAAAGAATTATTATCTGCCTATTCTCTTATTTGTCACCTAAAACGGCGTCTGGGTATGCGTGGGGATTGATTTAAGCGAAGATACAGTGCCCTCGAGAGAAATTATTTTAGGTCCCAAAAACGATATTTTCATGGGCTATAGCCTTACCATTTTTTCAATTTTCCGAGAGAATTGATATCTGCCTATACTCCTATTTGTCGCCTAAAAAGGCGTCAGGGTATGCGTGGGGATTGATTTAAGCGGAGATACAGTGCCCTCGAGAGAAATTATTTTAGGTCCCAAAAACGATATTTTCATGGGCTATAGCCTTACCATTTTTTCAATTTTCTGAGAGAATGAATATCTGCCTATTCTCTTATTTGTCGCCTAAAAAGGCGTCGGGGTATGCGTGGAGATCTATTTAAGCGAAGATACAGTGCCCTCGAGAGAAATTGTTTTAGGTCCCAAAAACGATATTTTCATAGCCTTACCATTTTTTCAATTTTCCGAGAGAAATAATATCTGCCTATACTCTTATTTGTCGCCTAAAAAGGCGTCAGGGCATTCGTGGGGATTGATTTAGGCGAAGATACAGTGCTCTCGAGAGAAATTATTTTAGGTCCAAAAAACGATATTTTCATGGGCTATAGCCTTACCATTTTTTTCAATTTTCCGAGAGAATTGATATCTGCCCATACTCTTATTTGTCGCCTAAAACGGCGTCAGGGCATTCGTGGGGATTGATTTAGGCGAAGATACAGTGCCCTCGAGAGAAATTATTTTAGGTCCCAAAAACGATATTTTCATGGGCTATAGCCTTGCCATTTTTTCAATTTTCCGAGAGAATTAATATCTGCCTATACTCTTATTTGTCGCCTATAAAGGCGTCAGGGTATGCGTGGGGATTGATTTAAGCGAAGATACAGTGCCCTCGAGAGAAATTATTTTAGGTCCCAAAAACGATATTTTCATGGGCTATAGCCTTACCATTTTTTCAATTTTCCGAGAGAATTAATATCTGCCTATACTCTTATTTGTCGCCTAAAAAGGCGTCAGGGTATGCGTGGGGATTGATTTAAGCGAAGATACAGTGCCCTCGAGAGAAATGATTTTAGGTCCCAAAAACGATATTTTCATGGGCTATAGCCTTACCATTTTTCAATTTTCCGAGAGAAATAATATTTGCCTATTCTCTTATTTGTCGCCTAAAAAGGCGTCGGGGTATGCGTGGGGATTGATTTAGGCGAAGATGCAGTGCCCTCGAGACAAATTATTTTAGGTCCCAAAAACGATATTTTCATGGGCTATAGCCTTACCATTTTTTCAATTTTCCGAGAGAATTATTATCTGCCTATTCTCTTATTTGTCGCCTAAAACGGCGTCTGGGTATGCGTGGGGATTGATTTAAGCGAAGATACAGTGCCCTCGAGAGAAATTATTTTAGGTCCCAAAAACGATATTTTCATGGGCTATAGCCTTACCATTTTTTCAATTTTCCGAGAGAATTGATATCTGCCTATACTCTTATTTGTCGCCTAAAAAGGCGTCAGGGTATGCGTGGGGATTGATTTAAGCGAAGATACAGTGCTCTCGAGAGAAATTATTTTAGGTCCCAAAAACGATATTTTCATGGGCTATAACCTTACCATTTTTTCAATTTTCCGAGAGAATTATTATCTGCCTATTCTCTTATTTGTCACCTAAAACGGCGTCTGGGTATGCGTGGGGATTGATTTAAGCGAAGATACAGTGCCCTCGAGAGAAATTATTTTAGGTCCCAAAAACGATATTTTCATGGGCTATAGCCTTACCATTTTTTCAATTTTCCGAGAGAATTGATATCTGCCTATACTCTTATTTGTCGCCTAAAAAGGCGTCAGGGTATGCGTGGGGATTGATTTAAGCGAAGATACAGTGCCCTCGAGAGAAATTATTTTAGGTCCCAAAAACGATATTTTCATGGGCTATAGCCTTACCATTTTTTTTATTTTCCGAGAGAATGAATATCTGCCTACTCTCTTATTTGTCGCCTAAAAAGGCGTCAGGGTATGCGTGGGGATTGATTTAAGCGAAGATACAGTGCTCTCGAGAGAAATTATTTTAGGTCCCAAAAACGATATTTTCATGGGCTATAGCCTTACCATTTTTTCAATTTTCCGAGAGAATTATTATCTGCCTATTCTCTAATTTGTCACCTAAAACGGCGTCTGGGTATGCGTGGGGATTGATTTAAGCGAAGATACAGTGCTCTCGAGAGAAATTATTTTAGGTCCCAAAAACGATATTTTCATGGGCTATAGCCTTACCATTTTTTCAATTTTCCGAGAGAATTAATATCTGCCTATACTCTTATTTGTCGCCTAAAACGGCGTCAGGGCATTCGTGGGGATTGATTTAAGCGAAGATACAGTGCCCTCGAGAGAAATTATTTTAGGTCCCAAAAACGATATTTTCATGGGCTATAGCCTTACCATTTTTTCAATTTTCTGAGAGAATGAATATCTGCCTATTCTCTTATTTGTCGCCTAAAAAGGCGTCGGGGTATGCGTGGAGATCTATTTAAGCGAAGATACAGTGCCCTCGAGAGAAATTGTTTTAGGTCCCAAAAACGATATTTTCATGGGCTATAGCCTTACCATTTTTTCAATTTTCCGAGAGAAATAATATCTGCCTATACTCTTATTTGTCGCCTAAAAAGGCGTCAGGGCATTCGTGGGGATTGATTTAGGCGAAGATACAGTGCCCTCGAGAGAAATTATTTTAGGTCCCAAAAACGATATTTTCATGGGCTATAGTCTTACCATTTTTTCAATTTTCCGAGAGAATTAATATCTGCCTATTCTCTTATTTGTCGCCTAAAAAGGCGTCAGGGTATGCGTGGGGATTGATTTAAGCGAAGATACAGTGCTCTCGAGAGAAATTATTTTAGGTCCCAAAAACGATATTTTCATGGGCTATAGCCTTACCATTTTTTCAATTTTCCGAGAGAATTATTTTCTGCCTATTCTCTTATTTGTCACCTAAAACGGCGTCTGGGTATGCGTGGGGATTGATTTAAGCGAAGATACAGTGCCCTCGAGAGAAATTGTTTTAGGTCCCAAAAACGATATTTTCATGGGCTATAGCCTTACCATTTTTTCAATTTTCCGAGAGAATTGATATCTGCCTATACTCTTATTTGTCGCCTAAAAAGGCGTCAGGGTATGCGTGGTGATTGATTTAAGCGAAGATACAGTGCCCTCGAGAGAAATTATTTTAGGTCCCAAAAACGATATTTTCATGGGCTATAGCCTTACCATTTTTTCAATTTTCCGAGAGAATTATTATCTGCCTATTCTCTTATTTGTCACCTAAAACGGCGTCTGGGTATGCGTGGGGATTGATTTATGCGAAGATACAGTGCCCTCGAGAGAAATTATTTTAGGTCCCAAAAACGATATTTTCATGGGCTATAGCCTTACCATTTTTTCAATTTTCTGAGAGAATGAATATCTGCCTATTCTCTTATTTGCGCCTAAAAAGGCGTCGGGGTATGCGTGGGGATCTATTTAAGCGAAGTTACAGTGCCCTCGAGAGAAATTATTTTAGGTCCCAAAAACGATATTTTCATGGGCTATAGCCTTACCATTTTTTCAATTTTCCGAGAGAATTATTATCTGCCTATTCTCTTATTTGTCACCTAAAACGGCGTCTGGGTATGCGTGGGGATTGATTTATGCGAAGATACAGTGCCCTCGAGAGAAATTATTTTAGGTCCCAAAAACGATATTTTCATGGGCTATAGCCTTACCATTTTTTTTTAATTTTCCGAGAGAATGAATATCTGCCTATTCTCTTATTTGTCGCCTAAAAAGGCGTCAGGGTATGCGTGGGGATTGATTTAAGCGAAGATACAGTGCCCTCGAGAAAAATTATTTTAGGTCCCAAAAACGATATTTTCATGGGCTATAGCCTTACCATTTTTTCAATTTTCTGAGAGAATGAATATCTGCCTATTCTCTTATTTGTCGCCTAAAAAGGCGTCGGGGTATGCGTGGGGATCTATTTAAGCGAAGATACAGTGCCCTCGAGAGAAATTGTTTTAGGTCCCAAAAACGATATTTTCATGGGCTATAGCCTTACGATTTTTTCAATTTTCCGAGAGAATTGATATCTGCCTATACTCTTATTTGTCGCCTAAAAAGGCGTCAGGGTATGCGTGGGGATTGATTTAAGCGAAGATACAGTGCCCTCGAGAAAAATTATTTTAGGTCCCAAAAACGATATTTTCATGGGCTATAGCCTTACCATTTTTTCAATTTTCTGAGAGAATGAATATCTGCCTATTCTCTTATTTGTCGCCTAAAAAGGCGTCGGGGTATGCGTGGGGATCTATTTAAGCGAAGATACAGTGCCCTCGAGAGAAATTGTTTTAGGTCCCAAAAACGATATTTTCATGGGCTATAGCCTTACGATTTTTTCAATTTTCCGAGAGAATTGATATCTGCCTATACTCTTATTTGTCGCCTAAAAAGGCGTCAGGGTATGCGTGGGGATTGATTTATGCGAAGATACAGTGCCCTCGAGAGAAATTATTTTAGGTCCCAAAAACGATATTTTCATGGGCTATAGCCTTACCATTTTTTTCAATTTTCCGAGAGAATGAATATCTGCCTATACTCTTATTTGTCGCCTAAAAAGGCGTCAGGGTATGCGTGGGGATCTATTTAAGCGAAGATACAGTGCCCTCGAGAGAAATTATTTTAGGTCCCAAAAACGATATTTTCATGGGCTATAGCCTTACCATTTTTTCAATTTTCCGAGAGAAATTATATCTGCCTATACTCTTATTTGTCGCCTAAAACGGCGTCAGGGCATTCGTGGGGATTGATTTAAGCGAAGATACAGTGCCCTCGAGAGAAATTATTTTAGGTCCCAAAAACGATATTTTCATGGGCTATAGCCTTACCATTTTTTCAAATTTCTGAGAGAATGAGTATCTGCCTATTCTCTTATTTGTCGCCTAAAAAGGCGTCGGGGTATGCGTGGGGATCTATTTAAGCGAAGATACAGTGCCCTCGAGAGAAATTATTTTAGGTCCCAAAAACGATATTTTCATGGGCTATAGCCTTACCATTTTTTCAATTTTACGAGAGAATTAATATCTGCCTATTCTCTTATTTGTCGCCTAAAAAGGCGTCAGGGTATGCGTGGGGATTGATTTAAGCGAAGATACAGTGCTCTCGAGAGAAATTATTTTAGGTCCCAAAAACGATATTTTCATGGGCTATAGCCTTACCATTTTTTCAATTTTCTGAGAGAATGAATATCTGCCTATTCTCTTATTTGTCGCCTAAAAAGGCGTCAGGGTATGCGTGGGGATTGATTTAAGCGAAGATACAGTGCCCTCGAGAGAAATTATTTTAGGTCCCAAAAACGATATTTTCATGGGCTATAGCCTTACCATTTTTTTCAATTTTCCGAGAGAATGAATATCTGCCTATTCTCTTATTTGTCGCCTAAAAAGGCGTCAGGGTATGCGTGGGGATTGATTTAAGCGAAGATACAGTGCCCTCGAGAAAAATTATTTTAGGTCCCAAAAACGATATTTTCATGGGCCTTACCATTTTTTCAATTTTCCGAGAGAATTAATATCTGCCTATTCTCATATTTGTCGCCTAAAAAGGCGTCGGGGTATGCGTGGGGATCTATTTAAGCGAAGATACAGTGCCCTCGAGAGAAATTATTTTAGGTCCCAAAAACGATATTTTCATGGGCTATAGCCTTACCATTTTTTCAATTTTCCGAGAGAAATAATATCTGCCTATACTCTTATTTGTCGCCTAAAACGGCGTCAGGGCATTCGTGGGGATTGATTTAGGCGAAGATACAGTGCCCTCGAGAGAAATTATTTTAGGTCCCAAAAACGATATTTTCATGGGCTATAGCCTTACCATTTTTTCAATTTTCTGAGAGAATGAATATCTGCCTATTCTCTTATTTGTCGCCTAAAAAGGCGTCGGGGTATGCGTGGGGATCTATTTAGGCGAAGATACAGTGCCCTCGAGAGAAATTGTTTTAGGTCCCAAAAACGATATTTTCATGGGCTATAGCCTTACGATTTTTTCAATTTTCCGAGAGAATTGATATCTGCCTATACTCTTATTTGTCGCCTAAAAAGGCGTCAGGGTATGCGTGGGGATTGATTTATGCGAAGATACAGTGCCCTCGAGACAAATTATTTTAGGTCCCAAAAACGATATTTTCAAGGGCTATGGCCTTACCATTTTTTTCAATTTTCCGAGAGAATGAATATCTGCCTATACTCTTATTTGTCGCCTAAAAAGGCGTCAGGGTATGCGTGGGGATCTATTTAAGCGAAGATACAGTGCCCTCGAGAGAAATTATTTTAGGTCCCAAAAACGATATTTTCATGGGCTATGGCCTTACCATTTTTTTTTAATTTTCCGAGAGAATGAATATCTGCCTATTCTCTTATTTGTCGCCTAAAAAGGCGTCAGGGTATGCGTGGGGATTGATTTAACCGAAGATACAGTGCCCTCGAGAAAAATTATTTTAGGTCCCAAAAACGATATTTTCATGGGCTATAGCCTTACCATTTTTTCAATTTTCCGAGAGAAATAATATCTGCCTATACTCTTATTTGTCGCCTAAAACGGCGTCAGGGCATTCGTGGGGATTGATTTAAGCGAAGATACAGTGCCCTCGAGAGAAATTATTTTAGGTCCCAAAAACGATATTTTCATGGGCTATAGCCTTACCATATTTCAATTTTCTGAGAGAATGAATATCTGCCTATTCTCTTATTTGTCGCCTAAAAAGGCATCGGGGTATGCGTGGGGATCTATTTAAGCGAAGATACAGTGCCCTCGAGAGAAATTGTTTTAGGTCCCAAAAACGAGATTTTCATGGGCTATAGCCTGACCATTTTTTTTCAATTTTCCGAGGGAAATAATATCTGCCTATACTCTTATTTGTCGCCTAAAAAGGCGTCGGGGTATGCGTGGGGATCTATTTAAGCGAAGATACAGTGCCCTCGAGAGAAATTATTTTAGGTCCCAAAAACGATATTTTCATGGGCTATAGCCTTACCATTTTTTCAATTTTCTGAGAGAATGAATATCTGCCTATTCTCTTATTTGTCGCCTAAAAAGGCGTCAGGGTATGCGTGGGGATTGATTTAAGCGAAGATACAGTGCTCTCGAGAGAAATTATTTTAGGTCCCAAAAACGATATTTTCATGGGCTATAGCCTTACCATTTTTTCAATTTTCCGAGAGAATTAATATCTGCCTATTCTCTTATTTGTCGCCTAAAAAGGCGTCGGGGTATGCGTGGGGATCTATTTAAGCGAAGATACAGTGCCCTCGAGAGAAATTATTTTAGGTCCCAAAAACGGTATTTTCATGGGCTATAGCCTTACCATTTTTTCAATTTACCGAGAGAAATAATATCTGCCTATACTCTTATTTGTCGCCTAAAACGGCGTCAGGGCATTCGTGGGGATTGATTTAAGCGAAGATACAGTGCCCTCGAGAGAAATTATTTTAGGTCCCAAAAACGATATTTTCATGGGCTATAGCCTTACCATTTTTTCAATTTTCTGAGAGAATGAATATCTGCCTATTCTCTTATTTGTCGCCTAAAAAGGCGTCGGGGTATGCGTGGGGATCTATTTAAGCGAAGATACAGTGCCCTCGAGAGAAATTGTTTTAGGTCCCAAGAACGATATTTTCATGGGCTATAGCCTTACTATTTTTTCAATTTTCCGAGAGAAAGAATATCTGCCTATACTCTTATTTGTCGCCTAAAAAGGCGTCAGGGCATTCGTGGGGATTGATTTAGGCGAAGATACAGTGCCCTCGAGAGAAATTATTTTAGGTCCCAAAAACGATATTTTCATGGGCTATAGCCTTACCATTTTTTCAATTTTCCTAGAGAATTAATATCTGCCTATTCTCTTATTTGTCGCCTAAAAAGGCGTCAGGGTATGCGTGGGGATTGATTTAAGCGAAGATACAGTGCTCTCGAGAGAAATTATTTTAGGTCCCAAAAACGATATTTTCATGGGCTATAGCCTTACCATTTTTTCAATTTTCCGAGAGAATTATTATCTCCCTATTCTCTTATTTGTCACCTAAAACGGCGTCTGGATATGCGTGGGGATTGATTTAAGCGAAGATACAGTGCCCTCGAGAGAAATTATTTTAGGTCCCAAAAACGATATTTTCATGGGCTATAGCCTTACCATTTTTTCAATTTTCCGAGAGAATTGATATCTGCCTATACTCTTATTTGTCGCCTAAAAAGGCGTCAGGGTATGCGTGGGGATTGATTTAACCGAAGATACAGTGCCCTCGAGAGAAATTATTTTAGGTCCCAAAAACGATATTTTCATGGGCTATAGCGTTACCATTTTTTCAATTTTCCGAGAGAATTGATATCTGCCTATACTCTTATTTGTCGCCTAAAAAGGCGTCAGGATATGCGTGGGGATTGATTTAAGCGAAGATACAGTGCCCTCGAGAGAAATTTTTTTAGGTCCCAAAAACGATATTTTCATGGGCTATAGCCTTACCATTTTTTCAATTTTCCGAGGGAATTATTATCTGCCTATTCTCTTATTTGTCACCTAAAACGGCGTCTGGATATGCGTGGGGATTGATTTAAGCGAAGATACAGTGCCCTCGAGAGAAATTATTTTAGGTCCCAAAAACGATATTTTCATGGGCTATAGCCTTACCATTTTTTCAATTTTCCGAGAGAATTGATATCTGCCTATACTCTTATTTGTCGCCTAAAAAGGCGTCAGGGTATGCGTGGGGATTGATTTAAGCGAAGATACAGTGCCCTCGAGAGAAATTTTTTTAGGTCCCAAAAACGATATTTTCATGGGCTATAGCCTTACCATTTTTTCAATTTTCCGAGAGAATTGATATCTGCCTATACTCTTATTTGTCGCCTAAAAAGGCGTCAGGGTATGCGTGGTGATTGATTTAACCGAAGATACAGTGCCCTCGAGAGAAATTATTTTAGGTCCCAAAAACGATATTTTCATGGGCTATAGCGTTACCATTTTTTCAATTTTCCGAGAGAATTGATATCTGCCTATACTCTTATTTGTCGCCTAAAAAGGCGTCAGGATATGCGTGGGGATTGATTTAAGCGAAGATACAGTGCCCTCGAGAGAAATTTTTTTAGGTCCCAAAAACGATATTTTCATGGGCTATAGCCTTACCATTTTTTCAATTTTCCGAGAGAATTATTATCTGCCTATTCTCTTATTTGTCACCTAAAACGGCGTCTGGGTATGCGTGGGGATTGATTTAAGCGAAGATACAGTGCCCTCGAGAGAAATTGTTTTAGGTCCCAAAAACGATATTTTCATGGGCTATAGCCTGACCATTTTTTTCAATTTTCCGAGGGAAATAATATCTGCCTATACTCTTATTTGTCGCCTAAAAAGGCGTCAGGGTATGCGTGGGGATTGATTTATGCGAAGATACAGTGCCCTCGAGACAAATTATTTTAGGTCCCAAAAACGATATTTTCATGGGCTATGGCCTTACCATTTTTTTCAAATTTCCGAGAGAATGAATATCTGCCTATACTCTTATTTGTCGCCTAAAAAGGCGTGAGGGTATGCGTGGGGATCTATTTAGGCGAAGATACAGTGCCCTCGAGAAAAAATATTTTAGGTCCCAAAAACGATATTTTCATGGGCTATAGCCTTACCATTTTTTCAATTTTCCGAGAGAAATAATATCTGCCTATACTCTTATTTGTCGCCTAAAACGGCGTCAGGGCATTCGTGGGGATTGATTTAAGCGAAGATACAGTGCCCTCGAGAGAAATTATTTTAGGTCCCAAAAACGATATTTTCATGGGCTATAGCCTTACCATTTTTTCAATTTTCTGAGAATGAATATCTGCCTATTCTCTTATTTGTCGCCTAAAAAGGCGTCGGGGTATGCGTGGGGATCTATTTAAGCGAAGATACAGTGCCCTCGAGAGAAATTGTTTTAGGTCCCAAAAACGAGATTTTCATGGGCTATAGCCTGACCATTTTTTTTCAATTTTCCGAGGGAAATAATATCTGCCTATACTCTTATTTGTCGCCTAAAAAGGCGTCGGGGTATGCGTGGGGATCTATTTAAGCGAAGATACAGTGCCCTCGAGAGAAATTATTTTAGGTCCCAAAAACGATATTTTCATGGGCTATAGCCTTACCATTTTTTCAATTTTCTGAGAGAATGAATATCTGCCTATTCTCTTATTTGTCGCCTAAAAAGGCGTCAGGGTATGCGTGGGGATTGATTTAAGCGAAGATACAGTGCTCTCGAGAGAAATTATTTTAGGTCCCAAAAACGATATTTTCATGGGCTATAGCCTTACCATTTTTTCAATTTTCCGAGAGAATTAATATCTGCCTATTCTCTTATTTGTCGCCTAAAAAGGCGTCGGGGTATGCGTGGGGATCTATTTAAGCGAAGATACAGTGCCCTCGAGAGAAATTATTTTAGGTCCCAAAAACGATATTTTCATGGGCTATAGCCTTACCATTTTTTCAATTTTCCGAGAGAAATATTATCTGCCTATACTCTTATTTGTCGCCTAAAACGGCGTCAGGGCATTCGTGGGGATTGATTTAAGCGAAGATACAGTGCCCTCGAGAGAAATTATTTTAGGTCCCAAAAACAATATTTTCATGGGCTATAGCCTTACCATTTTTTCAATTTTCTGAGAGAATGAATATCTGCCTATTCTCTTATTTGTCGCCTAAAAAGGCGTCGGGGTATGCGTGGGGATCTATTTAAGCGAAGATACAGTGCCCTCGAGAGAAATTGTTTTAGGTCCCAAAAACGATATTTTCATGGGCTATAGCCTGACCATTTTTTTCAATTTTCCGAGGGAAATAATATCTGCCTATACTCTTATTTGTCGCCTAAAAAGGCGCCAGGGCATTCGTGGGGATTGATTTAGGCGAAGATACAGTGCCCTCGAGAGAAATTATTTTAGGTCCCAAAAACGATATTTTCATGGGCTATATTTTCATGGCCTTACCATTTTTTCAATTTTCCGAGAGAATTAATATCTACCTATACTCTTATTTGTCGCCTAAAACGGCGTCAGGGCATTCGTGGGGATTGATTTAAGCGAAGATACAGTGCCCTCGAGAAAATTATTTTAGGTCCCAAAAACGATATTTTCATGGGCTATAGCCTTACCATTTTTTCAATTTTCTGAGAGAATGAATATCTGCCTATTCTCTTATTTGTCACCTAAAACGGCGTCTGGATATGCGTGGGGATTGATTTAAGCGAAGATACAGTGCCCTCGAGAGAAATTATTTTAGGTCCCAAAAACGATGTTTTCATGGGCTATAGCCTTACCATTTTTTCAATTTTCCGAGAGAATTGATATCTGCCTATACTCTTATTTGTCGCCTAAAAAGGCGTCAGGGTATGCGTGGGGATTGATTTAAGCGAAGATACAGTGCCCTCGAGAGAAATTTTTTTAGGTCCCAAAAACGATATTTTCATGGGCTATAGCCTTACCATTTTTTCAATTTTCTGAGAGAATGAATATCTGCCTATTCTCTTATTTGTCGCCTAAAAAGGCGTCGGGGTATGCGTGGGGATCTATTTAAGCGAAGATACAGTGCCCTCGAGAGAAATTGTTTTAGGTCCCAAAAACGAGATTTTCATGGGCTATAGCCTGACCATTTTTTTTCAATTTTCCGAGGGAAATAATATCTGCCTATACTCTTATTTGTCGCCTAAAAAGGCGTCGGGGTATGCGTGGGGATCTATTTAAGCGAAGATACAGTGCCCTCGAGAGAAATTATTTTAGGTCCCAAAAACGATATTTTCATGGGCTATAGCCTTACCATTTTTTCAATTTTCTGAGAGAATGAATATCTGCCTATTCTCTTATTTGTCGCCTAAAAAGGCGTCGGGGTATGCGTGGGGATCTATTTAAGCGAAGATACAGTGCCCTCGAGAGAAATTGTTTTAGGTCCCAAAAACGAGATTTTCATGGGCTATAGCCTGACCATTTTTTTTCAATTTTCCGAGGGAAATAATATCTGCCTATACTCTTATTTGTCGCCTAAAAAGGCGTCGGGGTATGCGTGGGGATCTATTTAAGCGAAGATACAGTGCCCTCGAGAGAAATTATTTTAGGTCCCAAAAACGATATTTTCATGGGCTATAGCCTTACCATTTTTTCAATTTTCTGAGAGAATGAATATCTGCCTATTCTCTTATTTGTCGCCTAAAAAGGCGTCAGGGTATGCGTGGGGATTGATTTAAGCGAAGATACAGTGCTCTCGAGAGAAATTATTTTAGGTCCCAAAAACGATATTTTCATGGGCTATAGCCTTACCATTTTTTCATTTTTCCGAGAGAAATAATATCTGCCTATACTCTTATTTGTCGCCTAAAACGGCGTCAGGGCATTCGTGGGGATTGATTTAAGCGAAGATACAGTGCCCTCGAGAGAAATTATTTTAGGTCCCAAAAACGATATTTTCATGGGCTATAGCCTTACCATTTTTTCAATTTTCTGAGAGAATGAATATCTGCCTATTCTCTTATTTGTCGCCTAAAAAGGCGTCGGGGTATGCGTGGGGATCTATTTAAGCGAAGATACAGTGCCCTCGAGAGAAATTGTTTTAGGTCCCAAAAACGATATTTTCATGGGCTATAGCCTGACCATTTTTTTCAATTTTCCGAGGGAAATAATATCTGCCTATACTCTTATTTGTCGCCTAAAAAGGCGCCAGGGAATTCGTGGGGATTGATTTAGGCGAAGATACAGTGCCCTCGAGAGAAATTATTTTAGGTCCCAAAAACGATATTTTCATGGGCTATATTTTCATGGCCTTACCATTTTTTCAATTTTCCGAGAGAATTAATATCTGCCTATACTCTTATTTGTCGCCTAAAACGGCGTCAGGGCATTCGTGGGGATTGATTTAAGCGAAGATACAGTGCCCTCGAGAGAAATTATTTTAGGTCCCAAAAACGATATTTTCATGGGCTATAGCCTTACCATTTTTTCAATTTTCTGAGAGAATGAATATCTGCCCATTCTCTTATTTGTCACCTAAAACGGCGTCTGGATATGCGTGGGGATTGATTTAAGCGAAGATACAGTGCCCTCGAGAGAAATTATTTTAGGTCCCAAAAACGATATTTTCATGGGCTATAGCCTTACCATTTTTTCAATTTTCCGAGAGAATTGATATCTGCCTATACTCTTATTTGTCGCCTAAAAAGGCGTCAGGGTATGCGTGGGGATTGATTTAAGCGAAGATACAGTGCCCTCGAGAGAAATTTTTTTAGGTCCCAAAAACGATATTTTCATGGGCTATAGCCTTACCATTTTTTCAATTTTCCGAGAGAATTATTATCTGCCTATTCTCTTATTTGTCACCTAAAACGGCGTCTGGGTATGCGTGGGGATTGATTTAAGCGAAGATACAGTGCCCTCGAGAGAAATTGTTTTAGGTCCCAAAAACGATATTTTCATGGGCTATAGCCTTACCATTTTTTCAATTTTCCGAGAGAATTAGTATCTGCCTATTCTCTTATTTGTCGCCTAAAAAGGCGTCAGGGTATGCGTGGGGATTGATTTAAGCGAAGATACAGTGCTCTCGAGAGAAATTATTTTAGGTCCCAAAAACGATATTTTCATGGGCTATAGCCTTACCATTTTTTCAATTTTCTGAGAGAATGAATATCTGCCTATTCTCTTATTTGTCGCCTAAAAAGGCGTCGGGGTATGCGTGGGGATCTATTTAAGCGAAGATACAGTGCCCTCGAGAGAAATTGTTTTAGGTCCCAAAAACGATATTTTCATGGGCTATAGCCTGACCATTTTTTTCAATTTTCCGAGGGAAATAATATCTGCCTATACTCTTATTTGTCGCCTAAAAAGGCGCCAGGGCATTCGTGGGGATTGATTTAGGCGAAGATACAGTGCCCTCGAGAGAAATTATTTTAAGTCCCAAAAACGATATTTTCATGGGCTATAGCCTTACCATTTTTTCAATTTTCCGAGAGAATTAATATCTGCCTATACTCTTATTTGTCGCCTAAAACGGCGTCAGGGCATTCGTGGGGATTGATTTAAGCGAAGATACAGTGCCCTCGAGAGAAATTATTTTAGGTCCCAAAAACGATATTTTCATGGGCTATAGCCTTACCATTTTTTCAATTTTCTGAGAGAATGAATATCTGCCTATTCTCTTATTTGTCGCCTAAAAAGGCGTCGGGGTATGCGTGGGGATCTATTTAAGCGAAGATACAGTGCCCTCGAGAGAAATTGTTTTAGGTCCCAAGAACGATATTTTCATGGGCTATATAGCCTTACCATTTTTTCAATTTTCCGAGAGAAATAATATCTGCCTATACTCTTATTTGTCGCCTAAAAAGGCGTCAGGGCATTCGTGGGGATTGATTTAGGCGAAGGTACAGTGCCCTCGAGAGAAATTATTTTAGGTCCCAAAAACGATATTTTCATGGCCTATAGCCTTACCATTTTTTCAATTTTCCGAGAGAATTAATATCTGCCTATTCTCTTATTTGTCGCCTAAAAAGGCGTCAGGGTATGCGTGGGGATTGATTTAAGCGAAGATACAGTGCTCTCGAGAGAAATTATTTTAGGTCCCAAAAACGATATTTTCATGGGCTATAGCCTTACCATTTTTTCAATTTTCCGAGAGAATTATTATCTGCCTATTCTCTAATTTGTCACCTAAAACGGCGTCTGGGTATGCGTGGGGATTGATTTAAGCGAAGATACAGTGCCCTCGAGAGAAATTATTTTAGGTCCCAAAAACGATATTTTCATGGGCTATATATAGCCTTACCATTTTTTCAATTTTCCGAGGGAATTATTATCTGCGTATTCTCTTATTTGTCACCTAAAACGGCGTCTGGATATGCGTGGGGATTGATTTAAGCGAAGATACAGTGCTCTCGAGAGAAATTATTTTAGGTCCCAAAAACGATATTTTCATGGGCTATAGCCTTACCATTTTTTCAATTTTCCGAGAGAATTATTATCTGCCTATTCTCTAATTTGTCACCTAAAACGGCGTCTGGGTATGCGTGGGGATTGATTTAAGCGAAGATACAGTGCCCTCGAGAGAAATTATTTTAGGTCCCAAAAACGATATTTTCATGGGCTATATATAGCCTTACCATTTTTTCAATTTTCCGAGGGAATTATTATCTGCGTATTCTCTTATTTGTCACCTAAAACGGCGTCTGGATATGCGTGGGGATTGATTTAAGCGAAGATACAGTGCCCTCGAGAGAAATTATTTTAGGTCCCAAAAACGATATTTTCATGGGCTATAGCCTTACCATTTTTTCAATTTTCCGAGAGAATTGATATCTGCCTATACTCTTATTTGTCGCCTAAAAAGGCGTCAGGGTATGCGTGGGGATTGATTTAAGCGAAGATACAGTGCCCTCGAGAGAAATTTTTTTAGGTCCCAAAAACGATATTTTCATGGGCTATAGCCTTACCATTTTTTCAATTTTCCGAGAGAATTGATATCTGCCTATACTCTTATTTGTCGCCTAAAAAGGCGTCAGGGTATGCGTGGGGATTGATTTAAGCGAAGATACAGTGCCCTCGAGAGAAATTTGTTTAGGTCCCAAAAACGATATTTTCATGGGCTATAGCCTTACCATTTTTTCAATTTTCCGAGAGAATTATTATCTGCCTATTCTCTTATTTGTCACCTAAAACGGCGTCTGGGTATGCGTGGGGATTGATTTAAGCGAAGATACAGTGCCCTCGAGAGAAATTGTTTTAGGTCCCAAAAACGATATTTTCATGGGTTATAGCCTTACCATTTTTCAATTTTCCGAGAGAAATAATATCTGCCTATTCTCTAATTTGTCACCTAAAACGGCGTCTGGGTATGCGTGGGGATTGATTTAGGCGAAGATACAGTGCCCTCGAGAGAAATTATTTTAGGTCCCAAAAACGATATTTTCATGGGCTATATATAGCCTTACCATTTTTTCAATTTTCCGAGGGAATTATTATCTGCCTATTCTCTTATTTGTCACCTGAAACGGCGTCTGGGTATGCGTGGGGATTGATTTAAGGGAAGTTCCAGTGCCCTGGAGAGAAATTGTTTTAGGTCCCAAAAACGATATTTTCATGGGCTATAGCCTTACCATTTTTTCAATTTTCCGAGAGAATTGATATCTGCCTATACTCTTATTTCTCGCCTAAAAAGGCGTCAGGGCATTCGTGGGGATTGATTTAAGCGAAGATACAGTGCCTTCGAGAGAAATTATTTTAGGTCCCAAAAACGATATTTTCATGGGCTATAGCCTTACCATTTTTTCAATTTTCCGAGAGAATTAATATCTGCCTATTCTCTTATTTGTCGCCTAAAAAGGGGTCGCGGTATGCGTGGGGATTGATTTAAGCGAAGTTACAGTGCCCTCGAGAGAAATTATTTTAGGTCCCAAAAACGATATTTTCATGGGCTATAGCCTTACCATTTTTTCAATTTTCCGAGAGAATTATTATCTGCCTATTCTCTTATTTGTCACCTAAAACGGCGTCTGGGTATGCGTGGGGATTGATTTAAGCGAAGATACAGTGCCCTCGAGAGAAATTGTTTTAGGTCCCAAAAACGATATTTTCATGGGCTATAGCCTTACCATTTTTTCATTTTTCCGAGAGAATTGATATCTGCCTATACTCTTATTTGTCGCCTAAAAAGGCGTCAGGGTATGCGTGGGGATTGATTTAAGCGAAGATACAGTGCCCTCGAGAGAAATTGTTTTAGGTCCCAAAAACGATATTTTCATGGGCTAGCCTTACCATTTTTTCAATTTTCCGAGAGAAATAATATCTGCCTATACTCTTATTTGTCGCCCAAAAAGGCGTCAGGGCATTCGTGGGGATTGATTTAAGCGAAGATACAGTGCCCTCGAGAGAAATTATTTTAGGTCCCAAAAACGATATTTTCATGGGCTATAGCCTTACCATTTTTTCAATTTTCCGAGAGAATTTATATCTGCCTATTCTCTTATTTGTCGCCTAAAAAGGCGTCGGGGTATGCGTGGGGATCTATTTAAGCGAAGATACAGTGCCCTCGAGAGAAATTATTTTAGGTCCCAAAAACGATATTTTCATGGGCAATAACCTTACCATTTTTTTAATTTTCTGAGAGAATGAATATCTGCCTATTCTCTTATTTGTCGCCTAAAAAGGCGTCGGGGTATGCGTGGGGATCTATTTAAGCGAAGATACAGTGCCCTCGAGAGAAATTGTTTTAGGTCCCAAAAACGATATTTTCATGGGCTATAGCCTTACCATTTTTTCAATTTTCCGAGAGAAATAATATCTGCCTATACACTTATTTGTCGCCCAAAAAGGCGTCAGGGCATTCGTGGGGATTGATTTGGGCGAAGATACAGTGCTCTCGAGAGAAATTATTTTAGGTCCCAAAAACGATATTTTCATGGGCTATATAAAACGGCGTCTGGGTATGCGTGGGGATTGATTTAAGCGAAGATACAGTGCCCTCGAGAGAAATTATTTTAGGTCCCAAAAACGATATTTTCATGGGCCATAGCCTTACCATTTTTTCAATTTTCCGAGAGAATTAATATCTGCCTATTCTCTTATTTGTCACCTAAAACGGCGTCGGGGTATGCGTGGGGATTGATTTAAGCGAAGATACAGTGCTCTCGAGAGAAATTATTTTAGGTCCCGAAAACGATATTTTCATGGGCTATAGCCTTACCATTTTTTCAATTTTCCGAGAGAATTATTATCTGCCTATTCTCTTATTTGTCACCTAAAACGGCGTCTGGGTATGCGTGGGGATTGATTTAAGCGAAGATACGGTGCCCTCGAGAGAAATTATTTTAGGTCCCAAAAACGATATTTTCATGGGCTATAGCCTTACCATTTTTTCAATTTTCCGAGAGAATTGATATCTGCCTATACTCTTATTTGTCGCCTAAAAAGGCGTCAGGGTATGCGTGGGGATTGATTTAAGCGAAGATACAGTGCCCTCGAGAGAAATTATTTTAGGTCCCAAAAACGATATTTTCATGGGCTATAGCCTTACCATTTTTTCAATTTTCCGAGAGAATTATTATCTGCCTATTCTCTTATTTGTCACCTAAAACGGCGTCTGGGTATGCATGGGGATTGATTTAAGCGAAGATACAGTGCCCTCGAGAGAAATTGTTTTAGGTCCCAAAAACGATATTTTCATGGGCTATAGCCTTACCATTTTTTCAATTTTCCGAGAGAATTGATATCTGCCTATACTCTTATTTGTCGCCTAAAAAGGCGTCAGGGTATGCGTGGGGATTGATTTGAGCGAAGATACAGTGCCCTCGAGAGAAATTATTTTAGGTCCCAAAAACGATATTTTCATGGGCTATAGCCTTACCATTTTTTCAATTTTCCGAGAGAATGAATATCTGCCTATTCTCTTATTTGTCGCCTAAAAAGGCGTCAGGGTATGCGTGGGGATTGATTTAAGCGAAGATACAGTGCTCTCGAGAGAAATTATTTTAGGTCCCAAAAACGATATTTTCATGGGCTATAGCCTTACCATTTTTTCAATTTTCCGAGAGAATTATTATCTGCCTATTCTCTAATTTGTCACCTAAAACGGCGTCTGGGTATGCGTGGGGATTGATTTAAGCGAAGATACAGTGCTCTCGAGAGAAATTATTTTAGGTCCCAAAAACGATATTTTCATGGGCTATAGCCTTACCATTTTTTCAATTTTCCGAAAGAATGAATATCTGCCTATTCTCTTATTTGTCGCCTAAAAAGGCGTCGGGGTATGCGTGGGGATCTATTTAAGCGAAGATACAGTGCCCTCGAGAGAAATTATTTTAGGTCCCAAAAACGATATTTTCATGGGCTATAGCCTTACCATTTTTTCAATTTTCCGAGAGAATTTATATCTGCCTATTCTCTTATTTGTCGCCTAAAAAGGCGTCGGGGTATGCGTGGGGATCTATTTAAGCGAAGATACAGTGCCCTCGAGAGAAATTATTTTAGGTCTCAAAAACGATATTTTCATGGGCAATAGCCTTACCATTTTTTTAATTTTCTGAGAGAATGAATATCTGCCTATTCTCTTATTTGTCGCCTAAAAAGGCGTCGGGGTATGCGTGGGGATCTATTTAAGCGAAGATACAGTGCCCTCGAGAGAAATTGTTTTAGGTCCCAAAAACGATATTTTCATGGGCTATAGCCTTACCATTTTTTCAATTTTCCGAGAGAAATAATATCTGCCTATACTCTTATTTGTCGCCCAAAAAGGCGTCAGGGCATTCGTGGGGATTGATTTAAGCGAAGATACAGTGCCCTCGAGAGAAATTATTTTAGGTCCCAAAAACGATATTTTCATGGGCCATACATAGCCTTACCATTTTTTCAATTTTCCGAGAGAATTAATATCTGCCTATTCTCTTATTTGTCACCTAAAACAGCGTCAGGGTATGCGTGGGGATTGATTTAAGCGAAGATACAGTGCTCTCGAGAGAAATTATTTTAGGTCCCAAAAACGATATTTTCATGGGCTATAGCCTTACCATTTTTTCAATTTTCCGAGAGAATTGATATCTGCCTATACTCTTATTTGTCGCCTAAAAAGGCGTCAGGGTATGCGTGGGGATTGATTTGAGCGAAGATACAGTGCCCTCGAGAGAAATTATTTTAGGTCCCAAAAACGATATTTTCATGGGCTATATTACCATTTTTTCAATTTTCCGAGAGAATGAATATCTGCCTATTCTCTTATTTGTCGCCTAAAAAGGCGTCAGGGTATGCGTGGGGATTGATTTAAGCGAAGATACAGTGCCCTCGAGAGAAATTATTTTAGGTCCCAAAAACGATATTTTCATGGGCTATAGCCTTACCATTTTTTCAATTTTCCGAGACAATTATTATCTGCCTATTCTCTAATTTGTCACCTAAAACGGCGTCTGGGTATGCGTGGGGATTGATTTAAGCGAAGTTACAGTGCTCTCGAGAGAAATTATTTTAGGTCCCAAAAACGATATTTTCATGGGCTATAGCCTTACCATTTTTTCAATTTTCCGAGAGAATTATTATCTGCCTATTCTCTTATTTGTCACCTAAAACGGCGTCTGGGTATGCGTGGGGATTGATTTAAGCGAAGATACAGTGCCCTCGAGAGAAATTATTTTAGGTCCCAAAAACGATATTTTCATGGGCTATAGCGTTACCATTTTTTCAATTTTCTTAGAGAATTGATATCTGCCTATACTCTTATTTGTCGCCTAAAAAGGCGTCAGGGTATGCGTGGGGATTGATTTAAGCGAAGATACAGTGCCCTCGAGAGAAATTATTTTAGGTCCCAAAAACGATATTTTCATGGTCTATAGCCTTACCATTTTTTCAATTTTCAGAGAGAATTATTATCTGCCTATACACTTATTTGTCGCCTAAAAAGGCGTCAGGGTATGCGTGGGGATTGATTTAAGCGAAGATACAGTGCCCTCGAGAGAAATTATTTTAGGTCCCAAAAACGATATTTTCATGGGCTATAGCCTTACCATTTTTTCAATTTTCTTAGAGAATTGATATCTGCCTATACTCTTATTTGTCGCCTAAAAAGGCGTCAGGGTATGCGTGGGGATTGATTTAAGCGAAGATACAGTGCCCTCGAGAGAAATTATTTTAGGTCCCAAAAACGATATTTTCATGGGCTATAGCGTTACCATTTTTTCAATTTTCCGAGAGAATTATTATCTGCCTATACACTTATTTGTCGCCCAAAAAGGCGTCAGGGCATTCGTGGGGATTGATTTGGGCGAAGATACAGTGCTCTCGAGAGAAATTATTTTAGGTCCCAAAAACGATATTTTCATGGGCTATATAAAACGGCGTCTGGGTATGCGTGGGGATTGATTTAAGCGAAGATACAGTGCCCTCGAGAGAAATTATTTTAGGTCCCAAAAACGATATTTTCATGGGCCATAGCCTTACCATTTTTTCAATTTTCCGAGAGAATTAATATCTGCCTATTCTCTTATTTGTCACCTAAAACGGCGTCGGGGTATGCGTGGGGATTGATTTAAGCGAAGATACAGTGCTCTCGAGAGAAATTATTTTAGGTCCCGAAAACGATATTTTCATGGGCTATAGCCTTACCATTTTTTCAATTTTCCGAGAGAATTGATATCTGCCTATACTCTTATTTGTCGCCTAAAAAGGCGTCAGGGTATGCGTGGGGATTGATTTAAGCGAAGATACAGTGCCCTCGAGAGAAATTATTTTAGGTCCCAAAAACGATATTTTCATGGGCTATAGCCTTACCATTTTTTCAATTTTCCGAGAGAATTGATATCTGCCTATACTCTTATTTGTCGCCTAAAAAGGCGTCAGGGTATGCGTGGGGATTGATTTAAGCGAAGATACAGTGCCCTCGAGAGAAATTATTTTAGGTCCCAAAAACGATATTTTCATGGGCTATAGCCTTACCATTTTTTCAATTTTCCGAGAGAATTGATATCTGCCTATACTCTTATTTGTCGCCTAAAAAGGCGTCAGGGTATGCGTGGGGATTGATTTGAGCGAAGATACAGTGCCCTCGAGAGAAATTATTTTAGGTCCCAAAAACGATATTTTCATGGGCTATAGCCTTACCATTTTTTCAATTTTCCGAGAGAATGAATATCTGCCTATTCTCTTATTTGTCGCCTAAAAAGGCGTCAGGGTATGCGTGGGGATTGATTTAAGCGAAGATACAGTGCTCTCGAGAGAAATTATTTTAGGTCCCAAAAACGATATTTTCATGGGCTATAGCCTTACCATTTTTTCAATTTTCCGAGAGAATTATTATCTGCCTATTCTCTAATTTGTCACCTAAAACGGCGTCTGGGTATGCGTGGGGATTGATTTAAGCGAAGATACAGTGCTCTCGAGAGAAATTATTTTAGGTCCCAAAAACGATATTTTCATGGGCTATAGCCTTACCATTTTTTCAATTTTCCGAGAGAATGAATATCTGCCTATTCTCTTATTTGTCGCCTAAAAAGGCGTCGGGGTATGCGTGGGGATCTATTTAAGCGAAGATACAGTGCCCTCGAGAGAAATTATTTTAGGTCCCAAAAACGATATTTTCATGGGCTATAGCCTTACCATTTTTTCAATTTTCCGAGAGAATTTATATCTGCCTATTCTCTTATTTGTCGCCTAAAAAGGCGTCGGGGTATGCGTGGGGATCTATTTAAGCGAAGATACAGTGCCCTCGAGAGAAATTATTTTAGGTCTCAAAAACGATATTTTCATGGGCAATAGCCTTACCATTTTTTTAATTTTCTGAGAGAATGAATATCTGCCTATTCTCTTATTTGTCGCCTAAAAAGGCGTCGGGGTATGCGTGGGGATCTATTTAAGCGAAGATACAGTGCCCTCGAGAGAAATTGTTTTAGGTCCCAAAAACGATATTTTCATGGGCTATAGCCTTACCATTTTTTCAATTTTCCGAGAGAAATAATATCTGCCTATACTCTTATTTGTCGCCCAAAAAGGCGTCAGGGCATTCGTGGGGATTGATTTAAGCGAAGATACAGTGCCCTCGAGAGAAATTATTTTAGGTCCCAAAAACGATATTTTCATGGGCCATACATAGCCTTACCATTTTTTCAATTTTCCGAGAGAAATAATATCTGCCTATTCTCTTATTTGTCACCTAAAACAGCGTCAGGGTATGCGTGGGGATTGATTTAAGCGAAGATACAGTGCTCTCGAGAGAAATTATTTTAGGTCCCAAAAACGATATTTTCATGGGCTATAGCCTTACCATTTTTTCAATTTTCCGAGAGAATTGATATCTGCCTATACTCTTATTTGTCGCCTAAAAAGGCGTCAGGGTATGCGTGGGGATTGATTTGAGCGAAGATACAGTGCCCTCGAGAGAAATTATTTTAGGTCCCAAAAACGATATTTTCATGGGCTATATTACCATTTTTTCAATTTTCCGAGAGAATGAATATCTGCCTATTCTCTTATTTGTCGCCTAAAAAGGCGTCAGGGTATGCGTGGGGATTGATTTAAGCGAAGATACAGTGCCCTCGAGAGAAATTATTTTAGGTCCCAAAAACGATATTTTCATGGGCTATAGCCTTACCATTTTTTCAATTTTCCGAGACAATTATTATCTGCCTATTCTCTAATTTGTCACCTAAAACGGCGTCTGGGTATGCGTGGGGATTGATTTAAGCGAAGATACAGTGCTCTCGAGAGAAATTATTTTAGGTCCCAAAAACGATATTTTCATGGGCTATAGCCTTACCATTTTTTCAATTTTCCGAGAGAATTATTATCTGCCTATTCTCTTATTTGTCACCTAAAACGGCGTCTGGGTATGCGTGGGGATTGATTTAAGCGAAGATACAGTGCCCTCGAGAGAAATTATTTTAGGTCCCAAAAACGATATTTTCATGGGCTATAGCGTTACCATTTTTTCAATTTTCTTAGAGAATTGATATCTGCTTATACTCTTATTTGTCGCCTAAAAAGGCGTCAGGGTATGCGTGGGGATTGATTTAAGCGAAGATACAGTGCCCTCGAGAGAAATTATTTTAGGTCCCAAAAACGATATTTTCATGGTCTATAGCCTTACCATTTTTTCAATTTTCAGAGAGAATTATTATCTGCCTATTCTCTTATTTGTCACCTAAAACGGCGTCTCGGTATGCGTGGGGATTGATTTAAGCGAAGATACAGTGCCCTCGAGAGAAAATATTTTAGGTCCCAAAAACGATATTTTCATGGGCTATAGCCTTACCATTTTTTCAATTTTCCGAGAGAATTGATATCTGCCTATTCTCGTATTTGTCGCCTAAAAAGGCGTCAGGGTATGCGTGAAGATTGATTTAAGCGAAGATACAGTGCCCTCGAGAGAAATTATTTTAGGTCCCAAAAACGATATTTTCATGGGCTATAGCCTTACCATTTTTTCAATTTTCCGAGAGAATTATTATCTGCCTATTCTCTTATTTGTCACCTAAAACGGCGTCTGGGTATGCGTGGGGATTGATTTAAGCGAAGATACAGTGCCCTCGAGAGAAATTGTTTTAGGTCCCAAAAACGATATTTTCATGGGCTATAGCCTTACCATTTTTTCAATTTTCCGAGAGAATTGATATCTGCCTATACTCTCATTTGTCGCCTAAAAAGGCGTCAGGGTATGCGTGGGGATTGATTTAAGCGAAGATACAGTGCCCTCGAGAGAAATTATTTTAGGTCCCAAAAACGATATTTTCATGGGCTATATATAGCCTTACCATTTTTTCAATTTTCCGAGGGAATTATTATCTGCGTATTCTCTTATTTGTCACCTAAAACGGCGTCTGGATATGCGTGGGGATTGATTTAAGCGAAGATACAGTGCCCTCGAGAGAAATTATTTTAGGTCCCAAAAACGATATTTTCATGGGCTATAGCCTTACCATTTTTTCAATTTTCCGAGAGAATTGATATCTGCCTATACTCTTATTTGTCGCCTAAAAAGGCGTCAGGGTATGCGTGGGGATTGATTTAAGCGAAGATACAGTGCCCTCGAGAGAAATTTTTTTAGGTCCCAAAAACGATATTTTCATGGGCTATAGCCTTACCATTTTTTCAATTTTCCGAGAGAATTGATATCTGCCTATACTCTTATTTGTCGCCTAAAAAGGCGTCAGGGTATGCGTGGGGATTGATTTAAGCGAAGATACAGTGCCCTCGAGAGAAATTTGTTTAGGTCCCAAAAACGATATTTTCATGGGCTATAGCCTTACCATTTTTTCAATTTTCCGAGAGAATTATTATCTGCCTATTCTCTTATTTGTCACCTAAAACGGCGTCTGGGTATGCGTGGGGATTGATTTAAGCGAAGATACAGTGCCCTCGAGAGAAATTGTTTTAGGTCCCAAAAACGATATTTTCATGGGTTATAGCCTTACCATTTTTCAATTTTCCGAGAGAAATAATATCTGCCTATTCTCTAATTTGTCACCTAAAACGGCGTCTGGGTATGCGTGGGGATTGATTTAGGCGAAGATACAGTGCCCTAGAGAGAAATTATTTTAGGTCCCAAAAACGATATTTTCATGGGCTATATATAGCCTTACCATTTTTTCAATTTTCCGAGGGAATTATTATCTGCCTATTCTCTTATTTGTCACCTAAAACGGCGTCTGGGTATGCGTGGGGATTGATTTAAGGGAAGTTCCAGTGCCCTGGAGAGAAATTGTTTTAGGTCCCAAAAACGATATTTTCATGGGCTATAGCCTTACCATTTTTTCAATTTTCGGAGAGAATTGATATCTGCCTATACTCTTATTTCTCGCCTAAAAAGGCGTCAGGGCATTCGTGGGGATTGATTTAAGCGAAGATACAGTGCCTTCGAGAGAAATTATTTTAGGTCCCAAAAACGATATTTTCATGGGCTATAGCCTTACCATTTTTTCAATTTTCCGAGAGAATTGATATCTGCCTATTCTCGTATTTGTCGCCTAAAAAGGCGTCAGGGTATGCGTGAAGATTGATTTAAGCGAAGATACAGTGCCCTCGAGAGAAATTATTTTAGGTCCCAAAAACGATATTTTCATGGGCTATAGCCTTACCATTTTTTCAATTTTCCGAGAGAATTATTATCTGCCTATTCTCTTATTTGTCACCTAAAACGGCGTCTGGGTATGCGTGGGGATTGATTTAAGCGAAGATACAGTGCCCTCGAGAGAAATTGTTTTAGGTCCCAAAAACGATATTTTCATGGGCTATAGCCTTACCATTTTTTCAATTTTCCGAGAGAATTGATATCTGCCTATACTCTCATTTGTCGCCTAAAAAGGCGTCAGGGTATGCGTGGGGATTGATTTAAGCGAAGATACAGTGCCCTCGAGAGAAATTATTTTAGGTCCCAAAAACGATATTTTCATGGGCTATATATAGCCTTACCATTTTTTCAATTTTCCGAGGGAATTATTATCTGCGTATTCTCTTATTTGTCACCTAAAACGGCGTCTGGATATGCGTGGGGATTGATTTAAGCGAAGATACAGTGCCCTCGAGAGAAATTATTTTAGGTCCCAAAAACGATATTTTCATGGGCTATAGCCTTACCATTTTTTCAATTTTCCGAGAGAATTGATATCTGCCTATACTCTTATTTGTCGCCTAAAAAGGCGTCAGGGTATGCGTGGGGATTGATTTAAGCGAAGATACAGTGCCCTCGAGAGAAATTTTTTTAGGTCCCAAAAACGATATTTTCATGGGCTATAGCCTTACCATTTTTTCAATTTTCCGAGAGAATTGATATCTGCCTATACTCTTATTTGTCGCCTAAAAAGGCGTCAGGGTATGCGTGGGGATTGATTTAAGCGAAGATACAGTGCCCTCGAGAGAAATTTGTTTAGGTCCCAAAAACGATATTTTCATGGGCTATAGCCTTACCATTTTTTCAATTTTCCGAGAGAATTATTATCTGCCTATTCTCTTATTTGTCACCTAAAACGGCGTCTGGGTATGCGTGGGGATTGATTTAAGCGAAGATACAGTGCCCTCGAGAGAAATTGTTTTAGGTCCCAAAAACGATATTTTCATGGGTTATAGCCTTACCATTTTTCAATTTTCCGAGAGAAATAATATCTGCCTATTCTCTAATTTGTCACCTAAAACGGCGTCTGGGTATGCGTGGGGATTGATTTAGGCGAAGATACAGTGCCCTAGAGAGAAATTATTTTAGGTCCCAAAAACGATATTTTCATGGGCTATATATAGCCTTACCATTTTTTCAATTTTCCGAGGGAATTATTATCTGCCTATTCTCTTATTTGTCACCTAAAACGGCGTCTGGGTATGCGTGGGGATTGATTTAAGGGAAGTTCCAGTGCCCTGGAGAGAAATTGTTTTAGGTCCCAAAAACGATATTTTCATGGGCTATAGCCTTACCATTTTTTCAATTTTCGGAGAGAATTGATATCTGCCTATACTCTTATTTCTCGCCTAAAAAGGCGTCAGGGCATTCGTGGGGATTGATTTAAGCGAAGATACAGTGCCTTCGAGAGAAATTATTTTAGGTCCCAGAAACGATATTTTCATGGGCTATAGCCTTACCATTTTTTCAATTTTCCGAGAGAATTAATATCTGCCTATTCTCTTATTTGTCGCCTAAAAAGGGGTCGCGGTATGCGTGGGGATTGATTTAAGCGAAGTTACAGTGACCTCGAGAGAAATTATTTTAGGTCCCAAAAACGATATTTTCATGGGCTATAGCCTTACCATTTTTTCAATTTTCCGAGAGAATTATTATCTGCCTATTCTCTTATTTGTCACCTAAAACGGCGTCTGGGTATGCGTGGGGATTGATTTAAGCGAAGATACAGTGCCCTCGAGAGAAATTGTTTTAGGTCCCAAAAACGATATTTTCATGGGCTATAGCCTTACCATTTTTTCATTTTTCCGAGAGAATTGATATCTGCCTATACTCTTATTTGTCGCCTAAAAAGGCGTCAGGGTATGCGTGGGGATTGATTTAAGCGAAGATACAGTGCCCTCGAGAGAAATTGTTTTAGGTCCCAAAAACGATATTTTCATGGGCTAGCCTTACCATTTTTTCAATTTTCCGAGAGAAATAATATCTGCCTATACTCTTATTTGTCGCCCAAAAAGGCGTCAGGGCATTCGTGGGGATTGATTTAAGCGAAGATACAGTGCCCTCGAGAGAAATTATTTTAGGTCCCAAAAACGATATTTTCATGGGCTATAGCCTTACCATTTTTTCAATTTTCCGAGAGAATTTATATCTGCCTATTCTCTTATTTGTCGCCTAAAAAGGCGTCGGGGTATGCGTGGGGATCTATTTAAGCGAAGATACAGTGCCCTCGAGAGAAATTATTTGAGGTCCCAAAAACGATATTTTCATGGGCAATAGCCTTACCATTTTTTTAATTTTCTGAGAGAATGAATATCCGCCTATTCTCTTATTTGTCGCCTAAAAAGGCGTCGGGGTATGCGTGGGGATCTATTTAAGCGAAGATACAGTGCCCTCGAGAGAAATTGTTTTAGGTCCCAAAAACGATATTTTCATGGGCTATAGCCTTACCATTTTTTCAATTTTCCGAGAGAAATAATATCTGCCTATACACTTATTTGTCGCCCAAAAAGGCGTCAGGGCATTCGTGGGGATTGATTTAAGCGAAGATACAGTGCTCTCGAGAGAAATTATTTTAGGTCCCAAAAACGATATTTTCATGGGCTATATAAAACGGCGTCTGGGTATGCGTGGGGATTGATTTAAGCGAAGATACAGTGCCCTCGAGAGAAATTATTTTAGGTCCCAAAAACGATATTTTCATGGGCCATAGCCTTACCATTTTTTCAATTTTCCGAGAGAATTAATATCTGCCTATTCTCTTATTTGTCACCTAAAACGGCGTCGGGGTATGCGTGGGGATTGATTTAAGCGAAGATACAGTGCTCTCGAGAGAAATTATTTTAGGTCCCGAAAACGATATTTTCATGGGCTATAGCCTTACCATTTTTTCAATTTTCCGAGAGAATTATTATCTGCCTATTCTCTTATTTGTCACCTAAAACGGCGTCTGGGTATGCGTGGGGATTGATTTAAGCGAAGATACGGTGCCCTCGAGAGAAATTATTTTAGGTCCCAAAAACGATATTTTCATGGGCTATAGCCTTACCATTTTTTCAATTTTCCGAGAGAATTGATATCTGCCTATACTCTTATTTGTCGCCTAAAAAGGCGTCAGGGTATGCGTGGGGATTGATTTAAGCGAAGATACAGTGCCCTCGAGAGAAATTATTTTAGGTCCCAAAAACGATATTTTCATGGGCTATAGCCTTACCATTTTTTCAATTTTCCGAGAGAATTATTATCTGCCTATTCTCTTATTTGTCACCTAAAACGGCGTCTGGGTATGCATGGGGATTGATTTAAGCGAAGATACAGTGCCCTCGAGAGAAATTGTTTTAGGTCCGAAAAACGATATTTTCATGGGCTATAGCCTTACCATTTTTTCAATTTTCCGAGAGAATTGATATCTGCCTATACTCTTATTTGTCGCCTAAAAAGGCGTCAGGGTATGCGTGGGGATTGATTTGAGCGAAGATACAGTGCCCTCGAGAGAAATTATTTTAGGTCCCAAAAACGATATTTTCATGGGCTATAGCCTTACCATTTTTTCAATTTTCCGAGAGAATGAATATCTGCCTATTCTCTTATTTGTCGCCTAAAAAGGCGTCAGGGTATGCGTGGGGATTGATTTAAGCGAAGATACAGTGCTCTCGAGAGAAATTATTTTAGGTCCCAAAAACGATATTTTCATGGGCTATAGCCTTACCATTTTTTCAATTTTCCGAGAGAATTATTATCTGCCTATTCTCTAATTTGTCACCTAAAACGGCGTCTGGGTATGCGTGGGGATTGATTTAAGCGAAGATACAGTGCTCTCGAGAGAAATTATTTTAGGTCCCAAAAACGATATTTTCATGGGCTATAGCCTTACCATTTTTTCAATTTTCCGAGAGAATGAATATCTGCCTATTCTCTTATTTGTCGCCTAAAAAGGCGTCGGGGTATGCGTGGGGATCTATTTAAGCGAAGATACAGTGCCCTCGAGAGAAATTATTTTAGGTCCCAAAAACGATATTTTCATGGGCTATAGCCTTACCATTTTTTCAATTTTCCGAGAGAATTTATATCTGCCTATTCTCTTATTTGTCGCCTAAAAAGGCGTCGGGGTATGCGTGGGGATCTATTTAAGCGAAGATACAGTGCCCTCGAGAGAAATTATTTTAGGTCTCAAAAACGATATTTTCATGGGCAATAGCCTTACCATTTTTTTAATTTTCTGAGAGAATGAATATCTGCCTATTCTCTTATTTGTCGCCTAAAAAGGCGTCGGGGTATGCGTGGGGATCTATTTAAGCGAAGATACAGTGCCCTCGAGAGAAATTGTTTTAGGTCCCAAATACGATATTTTCATGGGCTATAGCCTTACCATTTTTTCAATTTTCCGAGAGAAATAATATCTGCCTATACTCTTATTTGTCGCCCAAAAAGGCGTCAGGGCATTCGTGGGGATTGATTTAAGCGAAGATACAGTGCCCTCGAGAGAAATTATTTTAGGTCCCAAAAACGATATTTTCATGGGCCATACATAGCCTTACCATTTTTTCAATTTTCCGAGAGAATTAATATCTGCCTATTCTCTTATTTGTCACCTAAAACAGCGTCAGGGTATGCGTGGGGATTGATTTAAGCGAAGATACAGTGCTCTCGAGAGAAATTATTTTAGGTCCCAAAAACGATATTTTCATGGGCTATAGCCTTACCATTTTTTCAATTTTCCGAGAGAATTGATATCTGCCTATACTCTTATTTGTCGCCTAAAAAGGCGTCAGGGTATGCGTGGGGATTGATTTGAGCGAAGATACAGTGCCCTCGAGAGAAATTATTTTAGGTCCCAAAAACGATATTTTCATGGGCTATAGCCTTACCATTTTTTCAATTTTCCGAGAGAATGAATATCTGCCTATTCTCTTATTTGTCGCCTAAAAAGGCGTCAGGGTATGCGTGGGGATTGATTTAAGCGAAGATACAGTGCCCTCGAGAGAAATTATTTTAGGTCCCAAAAACGATATTTTCATGGGCTATAGCCTTACCATTTTTTCAATTTTCCGAGACAATTATTATCTGCCTATTCTCTAATTTGTCACCTAAAACGGCGTCTGGGTATGCGTGGGGATTGATTTAAGCGAAGATACAGTGCTCTCGAGAGAAATTATTTTAGGTCCCAAAAACGATATTTTCATGGGCTATAGCCTTACCATTTTTTCAATTTTCCGAGAGAATTATTATCTGCCTATTCTCTTATTTGTCACCTAAAACGGCGTCTGGGTATGCGTGGGGATTGATTTAAGCGAAGATACAGTGCCCTCGAGAGAAATTATTTTAGGTCCCAAAAACGATATTTTCATGGGCTATAGCGTTACCATTTTTTCAATTTTCTTAGAGAATTGATATCTGCCTATACTCTTATTTGTCGCCTAAAAAGGCGTCAGGGTATGCGTGGGGATTGATTTAAGCGAAGATACAGTGCCCTCGAGAGAAATTATTTTAGGTCCCAAAAACGATATTTTCATGGTCTATAGCCTTACCATTTTTTCAATTTTCAGAGAGAATTATTATCTGCCTATTCTCTTATTTGTCACCTAAAACGGCGTCTCGGTATGCGTGGGGATTGATTTAAGCGAAGATACAGTGCCCTCGAGAGAAAATATTTTAGGTCCCAAAAACGATATTTTCATGGGCTATAGCCTTACCATTTTTTCAATTTTCCGAGAGAATTGATATCTGCCTATTCTCGTATTTGTCGCCTAAAAAGGCGTCAGGGTATGCGTGAAGATTGATTTAAGCGAAGATACAGTGCCCTCGAGAGAAATTATTTTAGGTCCCAAAAACGATATTTTCATGGGCTATAGCCTTACCATTTTTTCAATTTTCCGAGAGAATTATTATCTGCCTATCCTCTTATTTGTCACCTAAAACGGCGTCTGGGTATGCGTGGGGATTGATTTAAGCGAAGATACAGTGCCCTCGAGAGAAATTGTTTTAGGTCCCAAAAACGATATTTTCATGGGCTATAGCCTTACCATTTTTTCAATTTTCCGAGAGAATTGATATCTGCCTATACTCTCATTTGTCGCCTAAAAAGGCGTCAGGGTATGCGTGGGGATTGATTTAAGCGAAGATACAGTGCCCTCGAGAGAAATTATTTTAGGTCCCAAAAACGATATTTTCATGGGCTATAGCCTTACCATTTTTTCAATTTTCCGAGAGAAATAATATCTGCCTATTCTCTTATTTGTCGCCTAAAAAGGCGTCGGGGTATGCGTGGGGATTGATTTTAGCGAAGATACAGTGCCCTCGAGAGAAATTGTTTTAGGTCCCAAAAACGATATTTTCATGGGCTATAGCCTTACCATTTTTTCAATTTTCCGAGAGAATTATTATCTGCCTATTCTCTTATTTGTCACCTAAAACGGCGTCTGGGTATGGGTGGGGATTGATTTAAGCGAAGATACAGTGCCCTCGAGAGAAATTATTTTAGGTCCCAAAAACGATATTTTCATGGGCTATATTACCATTTTTTCAATTTTCCGAGAGAATGAATATCTGCCTATTCTCTTATTTGTCGCCTAAAAAGGCGTCAGGGTATGCGTGGGGATTGATTTAAGCAAAGATACAGTGCCCTCGAGAGAAATTATTTTAGGTCCCAAAAACGATATTTTCATGGGCTATAGCCTTACCATTTTTTCAATTTTCCGAGACAATTGATATCTGCCTATTCTCTTATTTGTCACCTAAAACGGCGTCTGGGTATGCGTGGGGATTGATTTAAGCGAAGATACAGTGCCCTCGAGAGAAATTGTTTTAGGTCCCAAAAACGATATTTTCATGGGCTATAGCCTTACCATTTTTTCAATTTTCCGAGAGAATTAGTATCTGCCTATTCTCTTATTTGTCGCCTAAAAAGGCGTCAGGGTATGCGTGGGGATTGATTTAAGCGAAGATACAGTGCTCTCGAGAGAAATTATTTTAGGTCCCAAAAACGATATTTTCATGGGCTATAGCCTTACCATTTTTTCAATTTTCTGAGAGAATGAATATCTGCCTATTCTCTTATTTGTCGCCTAAAAAGGCGTCGGGGTATGCGTGGGGATCTATTTAAGCGAAGATACAGTGCCCTCGAGAGAAATTGTTTTAGGTCCCAAAAACGATATTTTCATGGGCTATAGCCTGACCATTTTTTTCAATTTTCCGAGGGAAATAATATCTGCCTATACTCTTATTTGTCGCCTAAAAAGGCGCCAGGGCATTCGTGGGGATTGATTTAGGCGAAGATACAGTGCCCTCGAGAGAAATTATTTTAGGTCCCAAAAACGATATTTTCATGGGCTATAGCCTTACCATTTTTTCAATTTTCCGAGAGAATTAATATCTGCCTATACTCTTATTTGTCGCCTAAAACGGCGTCAGGGCATTCGTGGGGATTGATTTAAGCGAAGATACAGTGCCCTCGAGAGAAATTATTTTAGGTCCCAAAAACGATATTTTCATGGGCTATAGCCTTACCATTTTTTCAATTTTCTGAGAGAATGAATATCTGCCTATTCTCTTATTTGTCGCCTAAAAAGGCGTCGGGGTATGCGTGGGGATCTATTTAAGCGAAGATACAGTGCCCTCGAGAGAAATTGTTTTAGGTCCCAAGAACGATATTTTCATGGGCTATAGCCTTACCATTTTTTCAATTTTCCGAGAGAAATATTATCTGCCTATACTCTTATTTGTCGCCTAAAAAGGCGTCAGGGCATTCGTGGGGATTGATTTAGGCGAAGGTACAGTGCCCTCGAGAGAAATTATTTTAGGTCCCAAAAACGATATTTTCATGGGCTATAGCCTTACCATTTTTTCAATTTTCCGAGAGAATTAATATCTGCCTATTCTCTTATTTGTCGCCTAAAAAGGCGTCAGGGTATGCGTGGGGATTGATTTAAGCGAAGATACAGTGCTCTCGAGAGAAATTATTTTAGGTCCCAAAAACGATATTTTCATGGGCTATAGCCTTACCATTTTTTCAATTTTCCGAGAGAATTATTATCTGCCTATTCTCTAATTTGTCACCTAAAACGGCGTCTGGGTATGCGTGGGGATTGATTTAAGCGAAGATACAGTGCCCTCGAGAGAAATTATTTTAGGTCCCAAAAACGATATTTTCATGGGCTATATATAGCCTTACCATTTTTTCAATTTTCCGAGGGAATTATTATCTGCCTATTCTCTTATTTGTCACCTAAAACGGCGTCTGGATATGCGTGGGGATTGATTTAAGCGAAGATACAGTGCCCTCGAGAGAAATTATTTTAGGTCCCAAAAACGATATTTTCATGGGCTATAGCCTTACCATTTTTTCAATTTTCCGAGAGAATTGATATCTGCCTATACTCTTATTTGTCGCCTAAAAAGGCGTCAGGGTATGCGTGGGGATTGATTTAAGCGAAGATACAGTGCCCTCGAGAGAAATTTTTTTAGGTCCCAAAAACGATATTTTCATGGGCTATAGCCTTACCATTTTTTCAATTTTCCGAGAGAATTGATATCTGCCTATACTCTTATTTGTCGCCTAAAAAGGCGTCAGGGTATGCGTGGGGATTGATTTAAGCGAAGATACAGTGCCCTCGAGAGAAATTTGTTTAGGTCCCAAAAACGATATTTTCATGGGCTATAGCCTTACCATTTTTTCAATTTTCCGAGAGAATTATTATCTGCCTATTCTCTTATTTGTCACCTAAAACGGCGTCTGGGTATGCGTGGGGATTGATTTAAGCGAAGATACAGTGCCTTCGAGAGAAATTATTTTAGGTCCCAAAAACGATATTTTCATGGGCTATATAGCCTTACCATTTTTTCAATTTTCCGAGAGAATTAATATCTGCCTATTCTCTTATTTGTCGCCTAAAAAGGGGTCGCGGTATGCGTGGGGATTGATTTAAGCGAAGTTACAGTGCCCTCGAGAGAAATTATTTTAGGTCCCAAAAACGATATTTTCATGGGCTATAGCCTTACCATTTTTTCAATTTTCCGAGAGAATGAATATCTGCCTATTCTCTTATTTGTCGCCTAAAAAGGCGTCGGGGTATGCGTGGGGATCTATTTAAGCGAAGATACAGTGCCCTCGAGAGAAATTATTTTAGGTCCCAAAAACGATATTTTCATGGGCTATAGCCTTACCATTTTTTCAATTTTCCGAGAGAATTTATATCTGCCTATTCTCTTATTTGTCGCCTAAAAAGGCGTCGGGGTATGCGTGGGGATCTATTTAAGCGAAGATACAGTGCCCTCGAGAGAAATTATTTTAGGTCCCAAAAACGATATTTTCATGGGCTATAGCCTTACCATTTTTTCAATTTTCCGAGAGAATTTATATCTGCCTATTCTCTTATTTGTCGCCTAAAAAGGCGTCGGGGTATGCGTGGGGATCTATTTAAGCGAAGATACAGTGCCCTCGAGAGAAATTATTTTAGGTCTCAAAAACGATATTTTCATGGGCAATAGCCTTACCATTTTTTTAATTTTCTGAGAGAATGAATATCTGCCTATTCTCTTATTTGTCGCCTAAAAAGGCGTCGGGGTATGCGTGGGGATCTATTTAAGCGAAGATACAGTGCCCTCGAGAGAAATTGTTTTAGGTCCCAAAAACGATATTTTCATTGGCTATAGCCTTACCATTTTTTCAATTTTCCGAGAGAAATAATATCTGCCTATACTCTTATTTGTCGCCCAAAAAGGCGTCAGGGCATTCGTGGGGATTGATTTAAGCGAAGATACAGTGCCCTCGAGAGAAATTATTTTAGGTCCCAAAAACGATATTTTCATGGGCCATACATAGCCTTACCATTTTTTCAATTTTCCGAGAGAATTAATATCTGCCTATTCTCTTATTTGTCACCTAAAACAGCGTCAGGGTATGCGTGGGGATTGATTTAAGCGAAGATACAGTGCTCTCGAGAGAAATTATTTTAGGTCCCAAAAACGATATTTTCATGGGCTATAGCCTTACCATTTTTTCAATTTTCCGAGAGAATTGATATCTGCCTATACTCTTATTTGTCGCCTAAAAAGGCGTCAGGGTATGCGTGGGGATTGATTTGAGCGAAGATACAGTGCCCTCGAGAGAAATTATTTTAGGTCCCAAAAACGATATTTTCATGGGCTATAGCCTTACCATTTTTTCAATTTTCCGAGAGAATGAATATCTGCCTATTCTCTTATTTGTCGCCTAAAAAGGCGTCAGGGTATGCGTGGGGATTGATTTAAGCGAAGATACAGTGCCCTCGAGAGAAATTATTTTAGGTCCCAAAAACGATATTTTCATGGGATTATAGCCTTACCATTTTTTCAATTTTCCGAGACAATTATTATCTGCCTATTCTCTAATTTGTCACCTAATACGGCGTCTGGGTATGCGTGGGGATTGATTTAAGCGAAGATACAGTGCTCTCGAGAGAAATTATTTTAGGTCCCAAAAACGATATTTTCATGGGCTATAGCCTTACCATTTTTTCAATTTTCCGAGAGAATTATTATCTGCCTATTCTCTTATTTGTCACCTAAAACGGCGTCTGGGTATGCGTGGGGATTGATTTAAGCGAAGATACAGTGCCCTCGAGAGAAATTATTTTAGGTCCCAAAAACGATATTTTCATGGGCTATAGCGTTACCATTTTTTCAATTTTCTTAGAGAATTGATATCTGCCTATACTCTTATTTGTCGCCTAAAAAGGCGTCAGGGTATGCGTGGGGATTGATTTAAGCGAAGATACAGTGCCCTCGAGAGAAATTATTTTAGGTCCCAAAAACGATATTTTCATGGTCTATAGCCTTACCATTTTTTCAATTTTCAGAGAGAATTATTATCTGTCTATTCTCTTATTTGTCACCTAAAACGGCGTCTCGGTATGCGTGGGGATTGATTTAGCGAAGTTACAGTGCCCTCGAGAGAAAATATTTTAGGTCCCAAAAACGATATTTTCATGGGTTATAGCCTTACCATTTTTTCAATTTTCCGAGAGAATTGATATCTGCCTATTCTCGTATTTGTCGCCTAAAAAGGCGTCAGGGTATGCGTGAAGATTGATTTAAGCGAAGATACAGTGCCCTCGAGAGAAATTATTTTAGGTCCCAAAAACGATATTTTCATGGGCTATAGCCTTACCATTTTTTCAATTTTCCGAGAGAATTATTATCTGCCTATTCTCTTATTTGTCACCTAAAACGGCGTCTGGGTATGCGTGGGGATTGATTTAAGCGAAGATACAGTGCCCTCGAGAGAAATTGTTTTAGGTCCCAAAAACGATATTTTCATGGGCTATAGCCTTACCATTTTTTCAATTTTCCGAGAGAATTGATATCTGCCTATGCTCTCATTTGTCGCCTAAAAAGGCGTCAGGGTATGCGTGGGGATTGATTTAAGCGAAGATACAGTGCCCTCGAGAGAAATTATTTTAGGTCCCAAAAACGATATTTTCATGGGCTATAGCCTTACCATTTTTTCAATTTTCCGAGAGAAATAATATCTGCCTATTCTCTTATTTGTCGTCTAAAAAGGCGTCGGGGTATGCGTGGGGATCTATTTAAGCGAAGATACAGTGCCCTCGAGAGAAATTATTTTAGGTCCCAAAAACGATATTTTCATGGGCTATAGCCTTACCATTTTTTCAATTTTCCGAGAAAATTGATATCTGCCTATACTCTTATTTGTCGCCTAAAAAGGCGTCAGGGTATGCGTGGGGATTGATTTAAGCGAAGATACAGTGCCCTCGAGAAAAATTATTTTAGGTCCCAAAAACGATATTTTCATGGGCTATAGCCTTACCATTTTTTCAATTTTCCGAGAGAATTATTATCTGCCTATTCTCTTATTTGTCACCTAAAACGGCGTCTGGGTATGCGTGGGGATTGATTTTAGCGAAGATACAGTGCCCTCGAGAGAAATTGTTTTAGGTCCCAAAAACGATATTTTCATGGGCTATAGCCTTACCATATTTTCAATTTTCCGAGAGAATTATTATCTGCCTATTCTCTTATTTGTCACCTAAAACGGCGTCTGGGTATGGGTGGGGATTGATTTAAGCGAAGATACAGTGCCCTCGAGAGAAATTGTTTTAGGTCCCAAAAACGATATTTTCATGGGCTATAGCCTTACCATTTTTTCAATTTTCCGAGAGAATTGATATCTGCCTATACTCTTATTTGTCGCCTAAAAAGGCTTCAGGGTATGCGTGGGGATTGATTTAAGCGAAGATACAGTGCCCTCGAGAGAAATTATTTTAGGTCCCAAAAACGATATTTTCATGGGCTATAGCCTTACCATTTTTTCAATTTTCCGAGAGAATTATTATCTGCCTATTCTCCTATTTGTCACCTAAAACGGCGTCTGGGTATGCGTGGGGATTGATTTAAGCGAAGATACAGTGCTCTCGAGAGAAATTATTTTAGGTCCCAAAAACGATATTTTCATGGGCTATGGCCTTACCATTTTTTCAATTTTCCGAGAGAATTGATATCTGCCTATACTCTTATTTGTCGCCTAAAAAGGCGTCAGGGTATGCGTGGGGATTGATTTAAGCGAAGATACAGTGCCCTCGAGAAAAATTATTTTAGGTCCCAAAAACGATATTTTCATGGGCTATAGCCTTACCATTTTTTCAATTTTCCGAGAGAAATATTATCTGCCTATTCTCTTATTTGTCACCTAAAACGGCGTCTGGGTATGCGTGGGGATTGATTTAAGCGAAGATACAGTGCCCTCGAGAGAAATTATTTTAGGTCCCAAAAACGATATTTTCATGGGCTATAGCCTTACCATTTTATCAATTTTCCGAGAGAATTAATATCTGCCTATACTCTTATTTGTCGCCTAAAAAGGCGTCAGGGCATTCGTGGAGATTGATTTAAGCGAAGATACAGTGCCCTCGAGAGAAATTATTTTAGGTCCCAGAAACGATATTTTTATGGGCAATTTTTCAATTTCCCATAATGTCAATTTTATTTTTATTTTTCAATTTTCCGAGAGAATTAATATCTGCCTATACTGTTGTTTGTCGCCTAAAAAGGCGTCAGGGTATGCGTGGGGATTGATTTAAGCGAAGATACAGTGCCCTCGGGAGAACTTATTTTAGTTCGCAAAAACGATATTTTCATGGGCTATAGCCTTACCATTTTTTCAATTTTCCGAGAGAATTGATATCTGCCTATACTCTTATTTGTCGCCTAAAATGCCGTCTGGGTATGCGTGGGGATTGATTTGGGGGAAGATACAGTGCCCTCGAGAGAAATTATTTTAGGTCCCAAAAACGATATTTTCATGGGCTATTTATAGCCTTACCTTTTTTTCTAAAAACGGCCATTTTCCAAAATCAGTTTATTCAGCAAATAAATAGGCGGAAACACTTGTTTTAGCCGAAAAAGCAATCGATGTGAAGTTGCAACGCTTTCCAGTGAAGTTAGTGGATCTGTCTTCAAATTAATTTCACTGGGCTTTAGCCTTATCTTTGTTTCTCAAAACGGCCATTTTGCGAAATCAGTTTTTTCAGCCCATAAGTAGGCGCAAACACTTGTTTTAACCGAGAAAACAATCGATGTGAAGTTGCAGCACTTTCCAGTGAAGTTAGTGGATCTGTGTTCAAATTAATTTCACTGGGCTATAGCCTTACTTTTTTTTCTCAAAATGGCCAGTTTGCAAAATCAGTTTATTCATACCGTAAATAGGCGCAACCACTTGTTTTAGCCGAAAAAGCAATCGATGTGAAGTTGCAGCGCTTTCCTGTGTAGTTAGTGCGTCTGTCTTCAAATAAATTTCACTGGGCTATAGCCTCTCCTTTTTTTCTCAAAACGGCCATTTTGCAAAATCAGTTTATTCACCCCATAAATAGGCGCAAACACTTGTTTTAACCGAGAAAACAATCGATGTGAAGTTGTAGCGCTTTCCAGTGAAGTTAGTGGATCTGTCTTCAAATAATTTCACTGGGCTATACCCTTACCTTTTTTTCTCAAAACGGCCATTTTGCAAAATCAGTTCATTCAGCCCATAAATAGGCGCAAACACTTGTTTTACCCGACAAAGCAATCGATGTGAAGTTGCAGCACACTCCAGTGAAGTTAGTGGATCTGTCTTCAAATTAATTTCACTGGGCTATACCTTACCTTTTTTTCTCAAAACGGCCATTTTGCGAAATCAGTTTATTCAGCCCATAAATAGGCGCAAACACTTGTTTTAACCCAGAAAGCAATCGATGTGAAGCTGCAGCGCTTTCCAGTGAAGTTAGTGGATCTATCTTCAAATTAATTTCACTGGGCTATAACCTTACCTTTTTTTATCAAAACGGCCATTTAGCAAAATCAGTTTATTCATACTGTAAATAGGTGCAAACACTTGTTTTAGCCGAAAAAGCAATCGATGTGAAGTTGCAGCGCTTTCCAGTGAAATTAGTGCGTCTGTCTTCAATTAAATTTCACTGGGCTATAGCCTTACCTTTTTTCCCCAAATTGGCCATTTTGCGAAATCAGTTTATTCAGCCCATAAATAGGCGGAAACACTTGTTTTAGCCGAAAAAGCAATCGATGTGAAGTTGCAGCGCTTTCCAGTGAAGTTAGTGCGTCTGTCTTCAAATTAATTTCACTGGGCTATAGCATTACCTTTTTTTCTCAAAACGGCCATTTTGCGAAATCAGTTTATTCAGCCCTTAAATAGGCGGAAACACTTGTTTTAACCGAGAAAGCAATCGATGTGAAGTTGCAGCGCTTTCCAGTGAACTTAGTGGATTTGGCTTCAAATTAATTTCACTGGGCTATAGCCTTACTTTTTTTTCAAAAAACGGCCATTATGCGAAATTAGTTTTTTCAGCCCATAAATAGGCGCAAACACTTGTTTTAACCAAGAAAACAATCGATGTGAAGTTGTAGCGCTTTCCAGTGAAGTTAGTGGATCTGTCTTCACATTAATTTCACTGGGCTATAGCCTTACCTTTTTTTCTCTAAACGGCCATTTTGCAAAATCAGTTTATTCATACCGTAAATAGGCGCAACCACTTGTTTTAGCCGAAAAAGCATTCGATGTGAAGTTGTAGCGCTTTCCAGTGAAGTTAGTGCGTCTGTCTTCAAATAAATTTCACTGGGCTATAGCCTTACCTTTTTTTCTTAAAACGGCCATTTTGCAAAATCAGTTTATTCAGCCCATAAATAGGCGGAAACACTTGTTTTAGCCGAAAAAGCAATCGATGTGAAGATGCAGCGCTTTCCAGTGAAGATAATGGATCTGTCTTCAAATAAATTTCACTGGGCTATAGCCTTACCTTTTTTTCAGAAAACGGCCATTATGCGAAATCTGTTTTTTCAGCCCATAAATCGGCGCAAACGCTTGTTTTAACCGAGAAAACAATCGATGTGAAGTTGTAGCGCTTTCCAGTGAAGTTGGTGGATCTGTCTTCAAATTAATTTCACTGGGCTATAGCCTTACCTTTTTTTCTCAAAACGGCCATTTTGCAAAATCAGTTCATTCAGCCCACAAATAGGCGCAAACACTTGTTTTAGCCGAAAAAGCAATCGATGTGAAGTTGCAGCACCTTCCAGTGAAGTTAGTGCGTCTGTCTTCAAATAAATTTCACTGGGCTATAGCCTTACCTTTTTTTCTCAAAATGGCCAGTTTGCAAAATCAGTTTATTCATACCGTAAATAGGCGCAAGCACTTGTTTTAGCCGAAAAAGCAATCGATGTAAAGTTGCAGCGCTTCCCAGTGAAGTTAGTGGATCTGTCTTCAAATTAATTTCACTGGGCTATATATAGCCTTACCTTTTTTTCTCAAAATACCCATTTTGCGAAAGCAGTTTATTCATCCCAAAACTAGGCGCAAACACTTGTTTTATCCGACAAAGCAATCGATGTGAAGTTGCAGCACACTCCAGTGAAGTTAGTGGATCTGTCTTCAAATTAATTTCACTGGGCTATACCTTACCTTTTTTCTCACCACGGCCACTTTGCAATATCACTTTATTCATACCGTAAATAGGCGGAAACACTTGTTTTAACCGAGAAGCAATCGATGCGAAGTTGCAGCGCTTGCCAGTGAAGTTAGTGCATCTATCTTGAAATTAATTTCACTGGGCTATAGCCTTACCTTTTTTTCTTAAAACGGCCATTTTGCAAAATCAGTTTATTCAGCCCATAAATAGGCGGAAACACTTGTTTTAGCCGAAAAAGCAATCGATGTGAAGATGCAGCGCTTTCCAGTGAAGTTAATGGATCTGTCTTCAAATAAATTTCACTGGGCTATAGCCTTACCTTTTTTTCAGAAAACGGCCATTATGCGAAATCTGTTTTTTCAGCCCATAAATTGGCGCAAACACTTGTTTTAACCGAGAAAACAATCGATGTGAAGTTGCAGCGCTTTCCAGTGAAGTTGGTGGATCTGTCTTCAAATTAATTTCACTGGGCTATAGCCTTACCTTTTTTGCTCAAAACGGCCATTTTGCGAAATCAGTTTATTCAGCCCATAAATAGGCGCAAACACTTGTTTTAACCCAGAAAGCAATCGATGTGAACTGCAGCGCTTTCCAGTGAAGTTAGTGGATCTATCTTCAAATGAATTTCACTGGGCTATAACCTTACCTTTTTTTATCAAAACGGCCATTTAGCAAAATCAGTTTATTCATACTGTAAATAGGTGCAAACACTTGTTTTAGCCGAAAAAGCAACCGATGTGAAGTTGCAGCGTTTTCCAGTGAAGTTAGTGGTCTGTCTTCAAATTAATTTCACTGGGCTATAGCCTTACCTTTTTGCTCAAAACTCCTATTTTGCAAAATCTGTTTATTCTTCCCGTAAATGGGCGCAAACACTTGTTTTAACTGAGAAAGCAATCGATGTGAAGTTGCAGCGTTTTCTGGTGTAGTTTGTGCATCTGTCTTCAAATTAATTTCATTGAGCTATAGCCTTACCTTTTTTTATCACAACGCCCATTTTGCAAAATCAGTTTATTGATCACGTAAATGGACGCAAACACTTGTTTTAGCCAATAATGCAATCGATGTGTAGTTGCAGCGCTTTTAAGTGAAGTTGGTGCATCTGGCTTCAATTAAATTTAACTGGGATATAGCCTTACCTTTTTTTCCCAAAACGGCCATTTTGCAAGATCAGTTTATTCATCCCGTATGTAGTGTTTTCACGGCGTGAATACCGCAGTCGAAGGAAGAGGGCTAAGGAGAACCAAACGTGGTTTATTCTCTGACGGCTCGTAGTGGAATGCGGCCCGGTGGCCCCATGACTGGGCTAATATAGCAAGCTGTGGCGATTGTCACGCTGCCGCTATCGCTCAAGCGGCGATAATAACACAACGCTCTTCCCTCTTTATTTTAGAGGGTGCACTTTTATCCTTATACAATAGTTAAAGAACGGCTTAGTATCGCTCGGGTGGACGGCCTTGTCTTGACGGGTAGCGCCTCTACGGAGCCGATGTCTCTGATGGAGGAGCAGGAGCTGGAGGGACGGACTCCCCGGACATCGGCTCTTCTGACGTTGGCTGGTCGCCAATCTGACCTCCAGGGAAGAGCAGGAACCCCTCCGAGAAATCGGAGTCGTATGCCCTTGTTGTCGCCATAGTGCCTGCGCCAGCCAGCAGCTGGTCGAGATGTCGACGCCAGATGAACTTGCCTCGGGGAGTGGTTACCATGACTTTGTACGAGACTGGTCCACTCTTCTTCAGAACGGTTCCATGAACCCACTTCGTTGGGCCTCTGTAATTGTGAACTAGAACACTGTCATTAACACAAAAACGGTCCCCTTTGCTCCTGCGCTGCTGCATTTGAGTGAACTGACTGTGCATCACCTTCCCCTCCACTGTAGGCTTCATTGCATCCAGCCTGTTGCGCAATCGTCTACCCATCAACAGGTTAGCTGCAGCTTCTCCAGTCGTAGGGTGAGGGGTATTTCTGTACGCCAATAAGAAGTTGTGAAGTGTTTCTTCGATAGACTCACCGGGAGATGACTTGCGTAGAGTAGACTTCAACGTTTGCACGAAACGCTCCGCCAGACCGTTTGTGCTTGGGTGATAAGGAGCGCTCATGACGTGTCTGGCCCCGACGTTCCGCATTAATGCGTTGAACTCTTCGGACACCAGTTGTGGTCTATTGTCGGACACCACCGTCTCCGGCACTCCGAATCTGCAGAAAAGCTCACGCAAGCAGGCTACAGTACGCTCGGACATTGTGCTTTGCATAACGTACACTTCCGGCCACTTCGAGTGAGCATCTACAACCACTAAAAACATAGTTCCTCGGGAAGGTCCCGCGAAGTCCAAGTGAATTCGCCTCCACGGTGCGGTCGGCCATGACCAGGGATGCAGAGGTGCCTTAACTGGATCGTTCCGTTGTTCGTGGCAGGCTTGGCAACTTCATACCTTTGTCTCTAAGTCTGCATCAATTGACGGCCACCACACATAGCTCCAAGCCAGCTCCTTGCTCCGCACAATGCTGGGACGACCAAGGTGCAGTTCGTCGAGCACGGCTTCCCTAAGAGATGACGGAATAACAACCCTCAGGCCATACATGAGGCACCCTTGATGCACGCTGATCTGCAAACATCTGTCAAAGAATGGTTTTAAGCTCGCATCTCGCAAATGCAATGGCCAGCCTATGCTTGTAAGCTGGAGCACTTTACTGAGCACCGGATTTCGTGCTGTAGCGAGCGCCATCTGTTTAGCGGACACCAGCATAGAGTCCAGACGCAAAGCATAAAACAATTCCTCACCTTCAGACAAACCGTCGTCAGGACCCTGGAGTGGGAACCTTGAAAAAACATCTGCTTTTGCATTGTCACTGGACTTTTTGTACACGAGCGAGTACTTGTAAGCGGACAATGTGACAGCCCATCGCTGTAAGCGTGCCACTGCAATTGGTGGAATGCCAGTGTTTTGCCCCTGAATTGCTTGCAATGGCCCTTGATCCGTAATCAACGTGAAACATCTCCCGTAGATGTAGAAATGAAACTTTTTGACGGTAAAGATAATGGCCAGTGCTTCTTTTTCTAGCTGACTATACTTCTTTTCGGCCGCAGTCAATGTGCGCGACGCATAAAACACAGGCCCAGAGCTTCCGTCTTCAGTTACATGAGAATGTACTGCGCCCACGCCATATTGGGAAGCGTCACATGCCACTTGCAAAGGTTTATCTGGGTCGTAATGCGCCAGGATCGAGGATGACGCCAACGCATTCTTGATTTCCTCGAATGCCCTTTGACACGATTCATCCCAGAGCCATGGCTGGTCGCGACGCAGCAGTTTGTAAAGTGGACTCGCCAGAGTAGACAATCGAGGAGCAAACTTCCCTTAGTAATTTACAACGCCCAGAAACGATTGTAGTTGCTGCTTGCTTTTGGGTGCGGACGCTTTCATCAGTGCTTCTATCTTGTCTGGCGTTGTGCTAACACCTGCTGCACTGATAACATGACCCAGATGCCGTAATTCTGTTTAGAAAAATGAGCACTTTTCTTTCTTTACTCGAACGCTGCGCTCCGTTAACCACTTCGGAACCACTTCGAGATTTGCAAAAAGATCGTCTGACGTCTTGCCGGTGATGATAACGTCATCCAAATAGCAGCTGACGCCTTTCAGGCCTTTCAACATTGTGTCCATAATTCATTGGAAAATAGAAGGTGCCGAAGAAACCCCGAACGGCAGCCTGTTTACGGAAAAAGTCCTTTATGAGTATTTAGTGTCAAATACTTTCTTGACGATTCTGACATTACTACCTGCTGATAGGCTCGATTTAGGTCAATTTTAGAAAATTCTTGGCCCCCTGCGAGCGCTGTTAACAACTAGTCGATTCTCGGGAGTGGATAGTGATTGGTTTCAAGACAAGGGTTTAGTGTGGTCTTATAATCACCGCATAGTCTTATGCCACCGTCCTTCTTTACTACTGGCACAACCGGCGTCGCGTAGTCACTCGACTGGCGAAATGACTCCCATGTCTTCCAACTTTTTAAGTTCAGCCTCGAGTGCTGGTTGCAATGCAAAGGGCGCACTTCTTGCCTTTATAAATTTTGGCACGCTACCTTCTTTCAGGGACAATGTCGTTCTTTCTTCTGTAATTGTCCCCAGTTCATCCTGAAAGAAACTGTGGTACTTGTCTAGAAGAGTGCGCAGTCTGGAACAGGCAGAATCGTCCCACCTGGGAATAGCGTTGAACTTGAAAATACGGCTCCAGTCAAGTCGGATGGCTTGCAACCATTGTCGACCTAGCAGAGGGGGTCCCTTTTCTCTCGTGATGTAAAAAGGCAGCTGGGCCCTCTGCTCTTCGTACTGCACGGCAACATGAGCAACTCCGACAGGCTGGATGATGGCTCCGTCGAACGTCCGCAGCTTCAGCGTCGTTGGCACGACCTTGATGGAGGGAAACGTGACGAAACTGACCTAAAGACATTACGGACACAGTAGCCCCCGTATCCACTTCCATTTCCAAGGGTACATCTTGTACTTGCACTGACATTTTTATCGGCTCCATACCAGGCGAAACAATTCCCTTCACGCTAACAGAAGCTTGAACGGGACTCAACCCCTTCATCGCATTTCGACGCGCTTCCTCCGTCGTTCTCTTCTTGTTAGCTTGGCACATTCTTTGAATGTGCCCTTTCTTATCACATTTGAAACAGATGGCCGCAAAGTGCGGGCACAGTCTGCTTGCATGTTTCGCCGATCCGCAGCGGTAGCAATTTCCCTGCGCCATATCAGTTTTCCCAACCGCTCCGACTTTGTGAACGTCTGATACGCTTGATCCCGAAGCGTGCACTTCTGCAACGCTCTTTTTCGCCGCTTCCATGGCTAGCGCTCGTTCTACGGCTTTCTGGAAGGTTAGCTTCTTATCCTCAGTGAACAACACGCGCTGTACATCTTCTCGGCACAGACCGCAGACAAAACGGTCCTGCAATGACTGGTCAAGGGTGGATTCAAATTCGCATGTCTGTGCCAATTTCCGCAACTGCGCAACATATTCCGAAATTGATTCAGTCTCAAGTTGTGCTCTTCTGTGAAATTTTGCGCGTTCGCTTATTACCGATGGCTTCGGTGACAAATGGTCACCAAGAAGTCTCTTTAAAAACTCGAAACCTTTAGCTGACGGCAATTCCGGCGGGGTCAACAACTTGAGAAGACTGTAGGTCTTTGGGCCTATGAGACTCAAAAAAGCGTGTACCTTGTCCTCAAGGATACGGTTGACCTGAAGAAACGACGACAAGCGTTTCTCGTACGACGGCCAGTCGCTTGTGGACTCTTCAAAGGGCTCGATGTGTCCCAGCCGACCCACGATTTGCGCCACTGCACCCACCGCTGCCGGTCCTTCCGTTGCCATGTCAGCTTGCCGCAGAATTGGTCAGCATCCCACCTTCATCGCCAATGTAGTGTTTTCACGGGGTGGAAACCACAGCCGAAGGAAGAGGCGTAAGCAGAACCAAACGTGGTTTATTCCATGGCGGCTCGTAGTGGAATGTGGCCCGGTGGCCGCATGAATGGGCTAATTATAGCAAGCTGTCGCGATAGTCGCGCCGCCGCTATCGCTCAAGCGGCGATGATAACACAACACCGTAAATGGGCGCAAACACTTGTTTTAGCGAAGAAAGCAATCGATGTGAAGTTGCAGCGCTGTCCAGTGAAATTAGGGAATCTGTCTTCACTTAAATTTCACTGGGCTTACCAGTGAAAGCCTTACCTTTTTTCTCAAAACTCTCATTTCGCGAAATCAGCTTAGTCATCCCGTAAATGGGCACAAACACTTCTTTTAGCCAAGAATGCAATCGATGTGAAGTTGCAGTGCTTTCCATTGAAGTTAGTGCATCTGTCTTCAAATAAATTTCACTGGGCTACAGTCTTACCTTTGTTTTCTCAGAAGACCCATTTTGCGAAATCAGTTTATTGATCCCGTAAGTAGCCGGGAACACTCGCGTTAGCCGAGAAAGCAATGAATGCGAACTTGCAGCGCTTTCCAGTGAAGTTAGTGGACTCGCCTTCAATTAAATTTTTCTAGGCTATAGCGTTACCATTTTTTTCTCAAAAGACCCATTTTGCGAAATGAGTTTATTCATACCTTAAATAGGCGCAAACATTTCTTTTAGCCGAGAAAGCAATCGATGTGAAGTTGCAGCGCTTACCAGTGAAGCTAGTGCAGCTGTATTGCAATGCATATGACACTGTCTTTTTATTTGTTTAAATGTGCATCATTGGCAATGCGAAGATGTGTCCTTGGCGAGCTAGCACATTAAGGAATCACGCTCAAATTTTAGTTCGCTCTGCTGGATGCTTCTACATTCATATTAGAAACACTGCGGTCTCTCGCACAGCTACCTCCATAATAGTGGCGATGTGTTATTGACTGGGCGTAAAGTATATTGTATTGCGATTTGCTTTACAAGTAGAAAATCAATATAAATAAAGTATCCACGAAGCAATTTGAAGCGAAGCATTGCGGGTGGCAGCGTTACTGTTTATCAGATCAGTGCACTTCCTTTTAATACGTGGTGTTCATCCAACGAATGACATTATGCATCAGTATTACAGTGACGCCGGCCGTTATAGTAGTACACAAACATGACGCACGCCTACAGAAATGTTCTCTTGAGCTTTTGTGCACTCACATCTAGGCAGCTAAATTGGGGCTTGGCGCACAGGCTGCGTTAGTTTGGAGAGATGACAGCCATCTTTGAAGCATGTCCGAAGCTACAGAAGGCGGTTTTGTTGTTTTCAAATAAAAGTGTATTATGGCATGAGAACTTTGAAGAGAGAAATATTTAATTCTCCGTTTATAACCAAACCACTGACCTACGTTCGTCCACCAAGTGTAGGTGGAGGAATATCACATATTCCAGCCGCAGTGGTTCTTACGCTATCATGCTGTGTACTACCGAGCATGAGATTACGGGTTTGATTGCGCATTTGGATAAGGACGAAACACAGGAACGCACATTGGACATGTGGTGGTTGAAGACACCTAGGTGGCCAATTTTATTACTGAACCCTTAACTACGACGTTCCCGATAAACCACTGGGCCAATTTCAAGACGTTATACCCAACAATTTAATTTAATTTGCTTGCATATAGCTGCCAAGAGAGGAGAAACGCAGCTGAGTAATATACACGTAAAAAAGGTCACTTGGGCTTCGACATTAGAAAATTTTCAGGCATAGCTCCGAGTCAGCATACGGAAGACCGGTGTATGTGGTGATCGCTTGACGCTACATCAGTTCCTACACAGTCGAGTTGAGACGACAATATATACTTTCCATCAGAGTTGCTTTTCTCGCGCTGCTGACGGTGCACCAGCTGTTAGATGCACTAGCGCTTATCTGCACCATGCCGAGACGGTGGACCTGCGTCAGCCTGTGGTGATCCAGACAAGCTCAAAAAGCAGTCCGGAGACTTGACAAAGTAAGTAATGTAGTGTTTGCGCAAGGTTAACGGCGAGATTTCTGCCGGCCAGCCAACTTTTTGTCAAATCGGGATACACTTTCCTGTCCTTTTTCTTCGCTCGCTCTCTTGTCGAGTCGGCTCACAGGCAGCTTACGGGAGTTTCCCGTGAGATACGATCATAAAGGGCGAGTATTCGTGGCAACCTTGTACTACGGGTCCAAAGCAACATGAAAAAAAAAGGCAAAGGGGTAAATGCAGCTAGGTATGAAAATACGACACGTTTATTTATATCCCTAAGCGAAGGTAAAATAAAACACGCGCGAAGTAACAGCTCTGCCGATGCACTCCTTTAATGACAAAAACTATTGCTTAACATTGGGACACGTGGGATCTGTAGCTGTGCCCCTAGGCAGTGTATTAACTCACTGAGTTCCGTTATGCTTGAAGTCACTCGGTGCATAATGTGACATCCTTTTTTTCGGTGGGGAGGGAAGAGGCGATGCATAGCGTAGAAAAATAAGATTGAAATGAAATAAAATGCTCCAGCAATCTGGTAACAGTGTACGCCTTTCATGATTTACGTAAGAAATCTTCAAAAAATTGCAACACGACTGCATCATTTAGGTGACTTGCACTTTTCGAAGCGATGTATGCAGTAACTATGCACACGACCAATTCAGAATTGTGCGGGCATCAATTGTTTTAAAGAACCTTTATCCCGCCACACAGAAGCCCTACGTTCCGTTAAAAACGTGCCAGCTATACATATATATGCACAACCAGGTAATGCTTGTCTGTAAGTACATGAACGATGTTTGAATACTGTACAAGCTGAGCCTAAAGATGCTCAGTGTAGAAAAAACAGTAATGAGCAGAAGAACGCAGAGAAAAATGAAGTATAAACCATGAATTACAATATAAAATATGATAAAGTATAACGTCATCCACCTCATACAAACGTCGTCCAACATACAAACTCGAGTCAATATAAAATACTTCGCACAAACAGACATACTAGCTAGTCGAGTACTGTTGTCGAGTAGATTCGTATATAAACAACTTAAGTGCTAACAACACGCGCTGCTCCTTGAACTTCGCTGAAACCGGGCGCACGTCAAAAGCTATATCCAACCCCTTCTACAGGAGCGTAGCGCTCTTCTGACGTACACAGTTGGGTGAATCCTAATTAGAACGCGATTCCAGCTTACTTGAACTTATGACAACATTGGCGCTTCAAAGCCAGTGTTAACAAAAACAAGTTTGCATTAGAAGATAAGCCCTGCTAAGGCGAAAAGAATCGCGTACAATAAGCGCAGTCATGCTGATTTGTCGCTAATGCCAGGGCTTGTGTCAGCCGTGTTCAATGGCCGGTTGCTAATCGGATTATAAGATCGCTTTTACAGCCGTATCTCTTCATACTGCTCCAAAAAAAATCATTCAGATAGCCTCACTTTCATAATAATAATCACTCTCATAATCACTCGTGCATACATCTTATGCCACATATGATTGAGCAATTGCGCCTCCTACAAAAAGCGAGACGCTTCCTACTGCTATTGATGTGCCACTTTGGATGCTTTGATGATGGTGATCATGTAACTTTCAGCAAAGAATCTCGCGGCTGTATGGAGCCAGAGGGATTGTTTCTTGTTTGACAGTGCCGACAAAAAGTATATCATTGAAATCAAATTCACACGTGAAGTTAGAACAATAGGTATTACCAGGAAGGTCATACTTTCTTTTATGGAAACTCACTGGGAACAACGTCCTGGTCAAGGGCACGTATTGTATAAATAAATATATCTATTTGTTGGTGACGCGCTTTTCGGCCATCTGACTATGTATTTTCCGGTGACCCCGCTTACGCGGAGTGGTTCGCGACTTCTCAAAAGTCTGCAGCCGTTCCTAAAATGATTGATGGTGCACTAAAACGTGCTCACTGATAAACTACCCTCAACAATGGAGCAACAACCATGCACACAAATCTGTAAATGCAAGCAAGGAAGAATAAATGATAAAATATGTTCATGCCGCGGTTACTCAATCACTCATAGGTGAAGGTTTTGCACGCGCAAAAGTCACCTAAAAAATTAGGCATTTTGGCACCTTTGCAGAACACTCGGATGTGCGCCATATGCGCAGTAGTGTCGCACTGACTGTCCTTTGCAACAGGAATTGGAGTTTCTTCGAACTTTTTCAGTTCAGAGTCATTTCGACGTCTTTGTCAATGGTGTCGAGAGAGGCAGAGGAGTCGGTCTTGCCAAATATGAGCTCTATTTCTTCTAGGCTCTTGCCTCTAGTTTCTGGCACAATAAATATAAACAAAATAAGCGAGCCTGCCAGAAGTCCCGCGAACATCCAGTACGTTCCCGCCGCAGTCATGAGCTTCACTAGATCGTCGTAGCACTTGGTGACCAAGAAGGCTAGTGCAAACAGGAACGCCGTGCAGACACCCGTAGCGAAGCCTCTGGCCCTGAGCGGAATCATTTCTCCCAACAGCACCCAAGGCAGCGGACCGAGACCGCTGGCGTACGATACGAAATAGATGGCGATGGCGAGCAGGGGCAACCAACCGAAGGAGTCCAGAAACTCTTGACCACGAGTCGCTTTCAGGTGGAAGGAAATGCCCAGGAGGGTGAGACTAGCACTGGATCCCACAGCAGAGACGATGAGGAGCACTTTGCGTCCCAGTCGGTCGGTCAGCACTGTGGCGACGAAAAGCACGACGACTTGGAGGGCGCCAACAATGATGGTGCAGTCGTCAGCAGCAATGGACGTTCCGGCATCTTCGAATATGTCCTGCGCGTAGAAGAGAATGACGCAGACGGCGGACGCCTGCTGCATGAACATCGGCAAAAGCGTGCAGAAGAACGGCTTGTAGAAGTACGGCATAGTTACGTCAAGCAGGGCGAATGGCTGCTGGTTGGCCAGGTTCGCGTCGATCGCGTTTAGTTCCTCGGCAATCTTGGGACCCTGGTAGAAGTGGAGCGAAGCGATGGCGGCCTTGCGGCGTCCCTTCTGAAGCAGCCATTGGGGCGACTCGTGCACCCAGAAGAGCGCGAGCGCCATGATGACGCTGGGCGCGAGGCAGAAGGCAGCCAGCCAGCGGTACGAGAGGAACTTGCCCAGGGCGAAAGTGAGCAGGATTCCGACGCAGAGGACCGCATTGGCACCCGTGTTGAGCAAACCGCGTATGTTCGAGGGACTGATCTCGGAGATGAAGACGGCGACGGTCAGGGCGGTTATGCCCATGGCAACACCGGTCAGCACTCGGCCCACGAACAGCAGTGCCGTGGACGGCGCGAACATGATGCATAGCCAGCCGGCCATGAACCACGCTGCGGCTGCGAAGAGGGCCCCACGTCGACCAATCAGGTTCACCAGCTGACCTGCACAATCAGGTAACAAGGAGAAGAAGACGAAGGTCAAGAACTTTGCTGCTGTAAGGAGTGTGGGATTCAATGCTGCAGCTGCGAGTGGACGTGTGCGTGTCTTGAGTCTGCAGGGTCACATGATTCTTGACCACATACTTATTTGGGCATTTCCTACAATATGGCGACATACATGGCTTGTATTAGCTCGACCACCGCCTTCACTATTTCGCACAGCAATGAACATGTTCATGAAATGAATGCAATGTGCTATGACCTTTAGCTTGTACTTTGATGGTCTTGCTGTGGAGCTACGTATGAACCTGTCTCTGTAAAGAACCTGGATTTATGCTTTGTTTAGTGGGCATGTAGTATATTTTTCGAGCCATTAGGACATCCAGAGCATTATGAGGTCTTTTGGAGCGTGCTAGTGCAATAAACCTTGTAACTGTAGTACCCTACAGACGATGTGCGTGTTCAATGTCTTTGCTGTCGTGCACTATAAACTAATTTACATCCTTATGGGTCCTTATGGGTATTCTTGTGTCTATACCTCACGCCCTTAGAGCCCCCAAAATGGGCATTTTGCGTGTGATAGAAACGCTTACTGAGGGTGGAAATCCCAATAATATACCCTCAGTAACGTCATATCTTTATGGGCATAATTACAAGAATACGTAATTCAGACAGCCTTATAAATCTAAGTTAAGAAGATTATGAACTTTTCTCCACGGATAAGCTAACATTTGATTGAATATTTACTTAACGAAGTCAGATACCGCTGTATGCTGGGCATATTAGAACTTTAAGTTGGATAGCGTTTTTACCGCCAGTGGACGAGGACAGAAAGGAAACGTCAACAACACAGTGCGCTAACTTCAATTCTTTCCAAGTAAAAAAAGATTTTCAATTTCGAAAAACAACTACAACTAAAAAAATATCAGTGACCAATAAAATATATAATACAACGTGATATGAGCCAGATCTACACGAAATAGGCACAAATAAATACTGTAAAGCCAACATGATACGCATGCTATGTTAGAAACCTAGAACGTTCCATGTATAAAAACTTCAACTGCTTCTCCGATAGAACAATCGCACGTACGTAGACGCATTTGGTGCTGCAACGTAAAAAAATTATGGCGTTTTACGTGCCAATACCACTTTCTAAAAACGAGGCACGCCGTAGTGGAGGGCTCCGGAAATTTCGACCATCTGAAGTTCTTTAACGTGCACCTAAATCTAAGTACACAGCTGTTTTCGCCTTTCGCCCCCATCAAAATGCGCCCCCATCGTGCTGCAACGTAACATCTCTAGATTCTACGATAATTTCCGTTGTTCTAGCATTAGTATTGCCTAAAACTGGGAACCAATTAAACTTGGTTGTACACCTGCACTGTTTGCAGTGTGCAACCAGATGCCCTTACAAGCACCGCCTCACTTAAAAATCAAGCTCCCGCATATGATCCTTTCATGAAAGCTGCATCTAGAAGCAGTGTGCTGTGCGCATGTGACGTGTGGGTTACGATGTTGAGTTTGGCAGCCGCTTGGTTCCTGGTCAGCGACCGTCCTTTTTTGTTGTACGTAACTCTAGCAACTTGTGAGATGCAGAAGGCATTAGACGTAAATGTATGTGTCAGCCAAATTTTTTATGTGGTGTCACACACCATGCACGAATGTTAAACTATCATCCTCTGCCTCGGAGTTTGTTGCTGGTCGTATTCTACCGCTTCGGCTAAACGCCGTGCCACCATTCATTGATATTCAAGCAAGGGCGCCAAATCTTCGGCCTGTTTCACGCTTGTGGGCAAATGATAACAAATGAAAGCTTCTGTGTCAAAGTTGTGGTAAAACTTAGTGGAGTTCACTTAACTGAAGTAAGATTTTGAGGAATGCAGCTTTATACCGCTAATTGAAGAACGCTGTCCTCGATGTGGTTCGAACATTCCGTCAGCTCCTTCGATAGGTGGAAACCGACTGTAGTTGATTTAAGAGGAAAGCGCTAAGCATTGTTTTCCCTGCCGCATTCCATTTCCCACCTCTCGAGTTCAGTGCTCCACCGCAATGACTGTCCTGAAAGGTTTCTGCCCTGCATCGAAAGTGCGTACACCTCAAGCAGTTCTTTTTTTTACGCATGTGGATTTAATGTCCTTCAGAACTATCGGCAAGATCGGCACGTGGAAGAGCATGCGAATAAGTGGCAGCGCTGTTGTTGTTCGCTAGCCGGAATGATCCTCGCGGCCTTTTAATATTGATGCAGCGCTCTGGACACATTGTCACTGCTGTAATGCTGGCGTTATAGCGCGAGCAGTGTTATGCTTGGGGCAGGAACAGTAGCGAGCAAAAAGAAGTTTATTCACTAGACAGCTTTTTCGCGGTCTTGTGTTCTAATCACAGGATTTTATGTCCCAGTGGGGAAGGAGGGGGGGGATAAAAGTTTTACAACCAGGTGTTCCTTAACGTGTACGCAAAGCTGAATACGTTAGCGTATTTCTTTCTTTCAACTAGCTTTCCGTAAGGTAACGGAACCCACGACCACCTAGCAGAAGTCCGCAGCCACTCAGCAACGGCGGCTAGTAGGCTTTTTTTTTCTTTCCAGGCACAAGGCGAGATAGTGCGACAATCCCTCTCATTCTTGAGTTGAGAACGTTGTATGACGATGTTTCCGAGAAGAAAAATGCTCTTGAAAGATGTTTCACAACAAATGTGTTTTAAGCTTTTATAAGACATAAAACGTTCTTTCTACAGTCGTTGCCCCAGCCACTTACATATGACACTGAGCTCAATATTTCACGACTAAAATGCATACGTAATTTCTGTGGTTACTATTTCCGCACTGTGTTTATGTGTTCGTGCTTACAAAATATTGACTAATAGTTTGGTTCCTTCCTGAAATTTAAGTTTTCTAAACAGAGGTCCGGTAATTACGTTACATTAAGCAGTAAAATGTTATTGGCATAGGTTGAGAGCCCGTCACTTAGCGCATTCCTTTAGGGTCAGGCTTGAAGGCAAGCAAGAAATCCCTCTTTTATTAACATTTGCTCCAGAATACCATATACAAGAAACTCAATTCGAGGCACGATCTTCTTGTTTAATTTACCACCTAGTGCTTCACGACAATGTGCCTTGCAGTACTAGACCAGCGCCTGGTATACTTTCAGGGAAGTGCATTGCGCGCCGAGTGTTGCTTTTGTCGTAGTCTCGCAGAAAGTGCTACGAGATGCGTCGCGAACGCATATGCTCATGCATGACGATCACGCACCTGCGGATATTGTACCCGCCTTTGCGTCAGCGTGTGAGAACGATTAAGCGCAATAAAATCCGTTCAAACCACTACCATGCAGCAACATCTTCTTGCTCCTTGCCAACAGCGGCGTGCCATTGTTCCTTAGCACTGTGTCTACGTCAAGCACTGGAATGCGTGCGCTTTTCCTTTCGCAAGAGACTACGTTGTTTTATGTAGCCTTTCGGTCTTTACTCAGTATGCGGTTATGAGCAACACACATAGGAAAATAGGTTGAGGGGGTGGTCCGGAGAAATGAAGTGCTGTGGAGTTTGCGTTCTGAGATTATTATTCTACAGGTCAGACACAATCTTTCATCTAGACTTACAACTTAAGGCTCCCATACAACATAGGAGATCAAAAAAACGCGCAGAAATTAACGCTGCACAGCTGGCTGCAACAGTCTGAAGTTTTGAAGGGATTGCTTTAGGGTCCGCTGCAACAATGTAGCCTTTTGACAACGCATTCTTTATGCTATACTATAATGTGGGAACAAGAGGCCTGCTAGCAGTGGGGAAGCCAGGATTTTCTTACGGGTCAACTCTCAGAGGTAGAGCGCCTTATATAAAGAATTCTGCATCGCGGCACCTTCCAGATCTTAATGAACGAAGAAGACAAAACACCGCCTCAAAATATTTAGTAAATTTAATGTTTCCCACTCCTTCATGGGAGCCGAATACAATATAAGACTAAAAGCGATGAAAATGCTAGCCTAAAGATGTCGTATGAGGTGACCGAGACGCCTAGCTTAGGGTGACCGAGACACCTATTACGAGGTGCCTGAGAAACCATGCAGTAGGCTTTCATAACTGTATGATACTAGCCTATGTCTAATCACTTTCCCATTAAATTGCCCTTTTTGACGGGTTTTCAACATTGCGAAACTGAAAAGCGCATTCTCACCACCGGCGAGTCCACCGAACGCAGCTCCAAGGGTGACGAGAGAGCCGAACCAGCCACTGTCAGAGGCTGAGAACTCGATGCTCTTGCGGATGTCCGGCAGAGCGGGCGAGGAGTAGGTGCAAGCGTAGCCGAATGAAATCGACGCCATGTACGTTGTCGCCACAGTGAGGTAGAGCCGCCTCTTGGCGTCCTTCTCCGTGCCGGAGCATGCAGTAGGAACGTAGGCATCGTCGGTGTTGGGAACTGCACAAAAGAAAGACAGAACGTTATGTTGGAAATTTGCTTCACTATAGGCAATTTGTGTTTCGTCTTCATTCTTAAATAGATCTGCCACCCGGGTTACGCGACGTGAACAGACCATGTTGTATCGCTTGTGGCTCATTGTCGTATTTACTAAAACTGATGCTTTCCTCACTGGAGTAGCTCACAGCCCTACATCTGTTACATGCACCTGTGTCGAGACACAAAGTTCCTTTGCTTCTATTCGTGCTATAAATTCAAACAAGGCAAAAGTTCACAGGAATGCGGGGAGTTGAAGTGATTCACAGTAGTAGAAAAAGGAATATCTCTGGAGTCGAGGTGGACTCGTCCGTCAATCAGATAATATGTTCGTGAAGGATTGGCTCGATAAATAGGTCATGACAATTAATCTTAGTAAGTCTAAAATACCATTATTTGCCCGCTGTCCTAATCCCCTTGTTTTCTCTAGCAGTTTCTAACACACCTATTGACTATGCACCTTCGTCTAAGTACCTGTCCTGGCGCGTATACATTGCTAACGATACTTCATCAGCTAACCAATATCTTGGATTCTTGAATGCCATTTGCGCCACGCACCTCAGCATGTAAAACTGCTTGAATACACGCCAATGGTTAGACAAAAAAATAGAATATAGATCCGCAGTATGGGACTCAGATCAGTCATACAGCGCGGAGGCACTAGAACCCATTTTAAATCATGTTGCCAGATTTATTCACGCGTCATATTCTTCCGAGATCACCGTTTCATCATTAAAAGCCCAGTGTGGAATATCGCCCCTTTCCTCCCGTTGTCGCGCTGCTAGCTGGTTCTTATTTCACAAATTATTTTACATCAGCAGCGCACCCAACAACGCGCACCTTTCACATTTATCACATCGGTCACCCCCTTAAGGTCTCTCGTCCACGTGCCCGCACCGTAAACTTTAGTGCTTCATTCTAAGGCGAACGCCTCTAGTGGCTCATACCACCAATAGCCTTCAAAAAAAAAAAAAGAAAGGAAAGGCGTCGCCCGGTTCAATGGTAGAAAGACTATCACCAGCAGAAATGGCTCATATAACGCCCCCCCTCCCTCCCCTTCCCGAGCAAGCAAAAAACGCACTGGCTCATCCCTCTCGTAAGGCAGAGGCTACAACCATTCAGCAAAGTGAAACATGCAGTGCATATATTCATTGCAAGCATGCCTACATTGTACAGAAACGCGACGTCTATTCGAGTAGCAAACAAAACAAAAAAAAAGAACAGGTGACCTTCTCAATGGCTCATACCCCCGTAAGGCTGAGATCACCAGCGCTCAGCGAAGGGAAGCGAACCACACATACATTCACTGAAATCACCTATACTGAACAGCATGCGTTTCAATCCCCTTCTACACGCCGTGGTTGCTCAGTGGCTATGTGTTAGGCTGCTGAGCACGAGGTCGCGGGATTGAATCCCGGCCACGGCGGCCGCCTTTCGATGGGGGCGAAAACGCTCGTGTGCTTAGATTTAGGTGCACGTTAAAGAACCCCAGGTGGTCGAAATTTCCGGAGTCCTCCACTACGGCATGCCTCATAATCAGAAAGTGGTTTTGGCCCGTAAAACCACATAACTTACAATCCTCTGCTGAGAGAATGAACGTAAGATCGAAGAGAAACGCCATCGACGCGAGTCTGACCCCGCCATACGAGCGTGCGAAGCCGCAGCTAAGTCTCAAAAACGATCCGAAAAAGCCAAGCTGAAAGCAGAAACACGACAATGCGAGATGGTGCATTACCAAATGTGCAGCAGGCGTTAGTCTTTACACGTTGCTGCCGAACTTTTTTTTTCCGAGCAGCCACCAACTGGAACGGCCTTCCCCACAACATTATCATCCTCATCTGCTCTGATTGGTTTCGTCATTCCGTTCATCTCGGTTTCTAATAGTATTTGTGCTTTATCCACCACGCAGTGTGCGCGTGCGTGCGCATATGCGTGTGTAACATTTTTGTAACAATTACGTTTATTATTGTCTTCTTCCCTGTAGGCGCTTACGTATAACTACCCCTTATGTAACACGCCTCGTGAGCGGGTCATTAAGGTAACAAAATGAAAAAGAAAATGACATGTCTTCATGAGAGAAACAACTTGCTCTATGGCGAAGTCTTTTCGTCGGAACCCCTGTTTCAGTGGCACTTTTTGCTACTTTTTGCAACCGTTGCTGCTCTTCAAATATTTTCAAATGCCTCCCGCTGCCGTTGTACCGGAGGCATGCAATTTCTGAGATCATGGGACTTGCTTCTTCATACGCTCCTCTATGCTCGTTTCCTTTGAAGCAAATAAACTGAATGTATCAAGAAAATATCGCAAATAACTCCAAGAAAATTAAGCGTCTCATTCGAGCCGTTTCTGCATGGAGTCAGAAACGTCTCGAATGACGTCAGAAACTGGTCCCCAAATATTAACTTGAGGTTTCCTGGTACCAAATCATTTTTTCTGTATAAAAATAAGATATTTTGTTTCATAAATATTTAAAGTTACAATAAATGCTTACTATTAACCTCGTAAAGCCCTGCAGTTGAGCACAAATTGTAAATTTACAGGGTAGTTATGTAACTAAAATCAAATATTCATGGCTTACATGACTGTGACGACCACATATCTTTGATGCGATAAGAAACAGGTTAGAATTATTTAGAGAGTGAGAAGACGTATCGTGTTACACGCCACTGACCATTTATATGAATTAAAAACATAACATAAAAAAGTCAGAAGTTTTTCTTGGCATAGCAACCGATGACGCTTGACTGACTTGAATAAGACTCCGAGCAGTAGTATTTGTTGTGTTTCAATCAAAGAAATGACGTGAGAAGACGGCACGCAGTAGTAAATTATCCACCTTAGTTAAAATGGTGATTTCCAATAAAAAGTCCATGAAAAGTAAAGACAGGTGCACCAACCGTGCTAGAGCACGTCATCAATGCTAATTGAAATAAACGTATTACCTGATGTTCAAAGTCTACGCGTATTTTATTCGTGGCGAAGTGTTTATTGGCCCCACGGTAACCATTTTATTTTTTTCACATTGTGTAACACGAAAAGAAATTTAGGGCAGTTGTAGTCATTACCACAGCTTCACGCAATGCCGAAAATAACAAAAGCGAGGAATTTAACCTGCTGTTATATTAGCAGGTGCGTCCAGTAACGCGAACCGCAAATGTCACACAGCCGCCATGGCTCTTTTCATCTCTAAATGGGTGCCATCAGGCGTTGCAGTCAGGCTGTCGTACTCGCCAAGCTCTCGGCGCAGGTGTCAGGTTGTGTATCGCCCTACTGTTGTCGATAACGGCTGCCGCAAGCTACACGCAAACTCGCAGATTACGTGAACGGAGGGTTTAGAGCTTTGTTAGCGAGCGCTTCTAACCGGTTGAAGCAAGCATATATGGCAATTTCTATGTTTTGTTTAACAGGGAGCCGGGCGATAGATGTCCATCATAGAGCCATCGGTAAGGAGTACTCGTGAACCAAGGCAGGAAATGACCCGCCACAAGGTGCCACGTAGATCCGCACGTTGCGCTGCTACGATATAGCGTTACGAATATCAAGAAATAGTGCGAGAGACCGCAAATATTGAAGAAATAAAAATGCTCAGCGCACCTAAAATCTTACGAGTCCCTGACAGCGTAATATGATGGCGCCTGTGCATGCGATAACTCGCAAGAGCAGAGATGCAACTCTACCCAGTAGCCTTGGGGGAGCGCCGGTTTCTGTGTTGGCCTTGCGCTATTTAGCACGGCAACTCGTCGCGATAACGGCAGCTCGACGCAAGGGGCATCTGCAGTAGGATCCTTTCGTAGCAAATTAAGTTTTTGGCCGAGCTTGTACACGTTCATGAGCCGGAAAAATGGCACGAAGAAACAATGAAGACAAGAAAGACACCAGAAAAAGTACTTGTAATGTCTTTTTTCCTGTCTAGTCCTTTTTCCTAGTCTTCGTTCTTCTTTCATGTCCTTCTTACTATTCATGTAGGCTCTTCTACTTTGCAGCGCTAAAGACAAACAAGACGGGGTACCAGTGCCTCTGTAACCATTGTGTTATCGATGCCCTTAAGCCTCTTCTTGTCCGTAGACATATTGTATTGCACGTTTAACTGGCTTTCTTTTCAACAGCTGTCAGTTGCTAAAGTTGAGAAAGCTTGGTTTGTAGAGTAGGATGAATTTCTCTTGAACTGCAAAATATTCATGTTAAGGAACTCATATCAGCTCCATTATTAGGGGGCTTCTGCTATATTGAACTCAAAGTAGACTTTGCTTTCGTATAAACTTCGCACATTTTGCGGATTTACAAATAACTCATTTGTTTTCTTAATATACTGCTCTTCGAGAAGTCGTATAAATAGCTTTCTTTTTATTGTCTCCTACTGCCCTTCGGTCAGCTCCATTTATGAAGTAACTACCGTAGAAAGGCAGCCGCACAACGGCGAAAGTTTCTGTTGAATCAGTATAAATTTACCTTAATTCAATGCTTGCCTAGCAGTGGGATTAGGTTTGCTGAATAATGTCCTTCCATTTCACGCATAAGCACGTTGGCGAAGCAGCCCCAAGGGTACAGGAACTTCGAGAAGCGGCAATCACCGCTGTTACGTTCTGTGATCCTGGTGTTATCCTAGCTTCTTCTCACATCTCAGAGGTGAAGGGCATAGCACTCCCAGGTTCGGCTCCGGGGCCACCGTACCACTGTGTTCTATAGCTGGCCGTTGTGTGCCCCTAACCTTCCGAGTTTAATTCTGGGCAGCAGCCTCCGTTCCTCCACTCGTTTCTCGGAGCGCGTGTTCTGGAACGCTGCCAGCGTCCCAGTGTCTGGCGCTTACAGAGACGGCGTGGGCAGACTCTCGGGCGCTCCCCGCTGCTTGCGACACCATAGCGATGAGCATAAGCTGTGCATGCCAACCGCGTTATTTCGTTGCAGGTCACTAGTTTCATTCGGCGTGTGGGTCGTATGCCTCAGGACTTTTGGTGACGTACTGACGAGCGTGCGCTTTTATCGCCCCGATTTATTCATAAGTTTGCGGTTGCGTTGCTTGCGGATAGAGCCTATATCCGCAGTAGATTGAATAATTGGGTTAGTTGGCAGTTCATTGTTGGAAAAATTGAGCGCTGTGACAGTAAACCATGAAAGAAGGGGCCATTATTATTGCTGTGACTCATTACTGCTGTGAGTATGAGTAAGTGAGTTCTTCGATGCGTCCTCTTTGTTAGCATCTTGCCATCGCAGCGCTCCAGTTTCCCAATGAGCCGCTCACTTTTCCATTCCTTTCTACGCGGCACCGCAACGGCTCTGAGGGCTTTCAGCAAGGTTTCACACTTTCTAGTGGTAGATAAGTGAACCTGGCGAAGAATATGATTTATGGTGTGCAGAACATCTACTCAAGTATTCATATGCATTTGTCCTCCGATGTAAAAAAAATGGCAGAAAAATAATGCACGGGAACTAGCGTCTCGGGAGGCCAGTGTCTAATCGCTGTACCCACCACGAATAAACTTGGGCAGATTGTCGTAAGGGATAAATCTTTAAAAGTAACGAGAAATGGTGGAGTGAGAACTGATCGACGGCGCGTGTCGGACCAGACGCTGCGTTCAGAGATGAGAGATGACGCGGACTCCTGTGCAAAGGTCGCACACTCAATGCGCTGGGTTATTTCAATCACACTCCTGCATTTGTTGAGCCTGCGCTGGGCATAGAAATGCCATAGTTTGAAGAATAATTTTCGGAGCTGACGGGAAAGTCAAGGTTGGGGGACTCGTACTGAAGGAAGGCGTAGCGAAATGTTTATGCAGGTGCGGTGGTACGCAAGATAATGGTTTGTCAGAATTGTCAGAGGCGAGAGGAAAAATTGACAATTACGAACACAAAATACTACCTTCGTTATGTGAACTTTTACCCATTTACCCATTACATCATTTACATCAATTTACATCACTTACCCATCCCTTGTAGATTCAGATTATTGAAACCAGCTTCCAATTGATTTCTCATTTCCGCTTGCTGCGATACTATCACCTTCATATATTTGACACTATAATGATGATGATGGTGATTTATTGGCATCTCTTTTCAAACTGGGCGGCGACAGTCACCTAGGCTGTTTGAGTTAGACAGGTATGCTATACATGACTTTTAATCTAGCATTTTTGTATATGCACCCTTACTATTTCTTTCTTTTCCTTAATTCACCTACATCTAAATACCTTGCTCCGCTACTTATGCCTGTCCGGTCCCATCAACCTCTTCCCTGATTGTTTTCCACCAATACTGTAAACCTCTCTTGCTTATCTCAACTGCTGACCGGTTGATGCTTCCATCCGTTTTCAAACCCAAGCTCTTCAAGAGGGTGAATGTTACGTACGGGTCTCACTGGGTGAATACTGTCGCATTTCATTAAGATGTGCTTAGCGCCATCCGCACCATTGCTCCAGCAGACACATGCTTCGTCTTTTGCAAATAATTGCTCCAGTAAGTTTTTTTCCCCTTAGGCAACCCATTCGAGTCTCAAATAGCAAGACGCTGCCATCTGTAATATCAAACAGAGCACCATAAGTGGTGTCATGTTCAGTTTCCTAGGGGTAAAGATTTAGCTATAATTTAGGTGTTGTGAAACCCTAAACTATTTCTTAGAAATTATCTTACTGTACGTACCTTTCCTTCCGCGTTGTTGTGTATTTATCGTGCGCTTACGGTCAAAAAAAAATTCAGTGGCACTTCAACGGTAAGTGTGAGAAATGCTATATATATATATATATATATATATATATATATATATATATATATACATACAGTTGTGGCTGAGGAAATCAAGCTGGCCCCGGTAGTCAGATGAAGAAAAAATGAGTACGACGTACGTTGAATTAGCACCGTATGTTTCACTGACGTTTCGACTGGTGGACCAGCCGAAACGTCAGTGAAATTCAACGTACGTCGTACTCTCTTTTTATTCACAGTAAATTAATCAATAAATAAAATATATATGTTGATATACTGCAGAGCTCAAACGTCAATATTATATATATATATATATATATATATATATATATATATATATATATATATATATATATATATATATATATATATATATATATATATATATATAACGCAGGACTCTAACGTCAAACGCTTGCCTTTGCTTCGAGTAGTTGATGGATTCGACTTCGCCCTGCCATTTGCTAGCCGCCTGGTTAGATCAGATGGTAGAGCGGTTACCCCGGAAACGCGGGTGTCCCGGGTTCGAGTGCCGGACCAGGACGAATATTTTTCAACCACGAGGCTTTTCTTTTGAAGAATCATTATGGGTTTCCTTTGCAGCAATTGCTACTGTTGGGTGGATGTCTCATTTCCATTTGACAATACAGCTACCAAGTGAACGGCTGCCCACACGCATGTGTTTTTTCCCCCTTTGGCACTACTAGTGCTAGCGCACTAAAACGAATTTACGAAGGCAAGGGTCAGTACAAGAGTTTGAAATCGTGTAAGCGCTACTTGTTCGCGAAGTGGTCTATAAACTGCGCAGTTGCGCGAACACCAAAACAATGGGCATTCTATTTACCTCTAGCGGGAGAGAGGTGCGCCGGGCTCGCAGTCGTCACAATACGTTCTGCATGTGTACTTTCGTTCAGGAGTGTCGTTATGACGCTTTGTTGTTATGCTGCCTGGCACTTGTTGACTTGATTCGCGTCCCGCATCATTCTTTCGCTGTTCCTGCTACTACTACTACTGCAACTTTGTGTTAGTTTTGAAAAATGATGTGCGAAGGCCAGTTTACCCTCTAAAACGTTAGTGATATGGTGGAAGTACGGATAAATGATACGAGACCTCGAATCAAACCAAAACCTAGAAGCAGAAATTGGCACCGTCTCAGGGCAAGCATACGTACTCAAACGCTTTGTAACGAAGCAACAGTTAGCTTTCACCAGGATGGTTACTCGAGTTGGAATTTATCCGTATCTACAACTATTGCATGAGCCTTCGTTTAAGTCACGCTAATATATACGCATGCTTTATCTACCTTAGGGCTTACGGCTTTGATTTTTGATATAAAAAATTTGATGCACTACGGCTCCCCGTAGTGCATCAAATTTAGTTGTACTGCCTATAATAAACCGCTTCACTGAAACTGCGCTTTGCATGGACTGCAACACGAGCGTTGGATCAGAACATGTTTTTAGAGCGCAGCTCTTTGGCGTCCGTTCCTGGGTTTCGCGTCGTCGTCGGCGTCGTCGTCGTCGGCGTCGTCGTCGACGGCGTCGGCCTCGTAACCAGCTCGCCTCCGCCGCCGCGCTCCGCCGCCGCGCATGCGCCGCTGCTCCGCCGCCGCGCATGCGCGCTGTCGGCTCTCCGGGCGAGGGAGGATGATGGAAGGGAGGAGGAGAGACTGTGGAGGAGGGCTGGCTACACAAATGGCTCTTTGGCGTCCGTTCCTGGGTTTCGCGTTGTCGTCGGCCTCATAACCAGTTCCGCCCCCCTTTCATCCCCCCAGCGCTAGCAGCGACCGACTGATACCGCTTTCGTGAGTCCGCTACCGCACTCACGAAAGACGTCGTGCACTTCCTGCAACTCGCATTAACCGTCCATCGATCCACACCGATGTTAGTAGTGGGGGACTTTAATGTTGACATAAAGACAAACAGCAATTTCCTAACACTTATGCGGGAGAACATCCCGTTCCTCTCGCTCGTAACGCGTCCCACGGCTGTGACAACCTCGCGAGGCACTTGTATAGATCTCGTCTTTGAGAATCAAGCATTGGTGTACCAAGTCGAACATATATCAGTCTATTTCTCCGACCACAAAGCTTCCTTCATGACTGTCAAGAACTGTTAATGGAGTCTTTGTTAAAGGAATACGTGTGAAAAATAAAAAAAAAAATTCTGTGATAGCGCATACATGTGTTGCTCGATTTCTTTGCCTCAATCTATCGAAAAGGTGAAACAGCTTATTTGCTGCGCTCAAATTTCGCATTAGGAAGTAACGTAATCGTCGGTAATTTTTTTTTAGAGCGCAGCTCTTTGGCGTCCGTTCCTGGGTTTCGCGTCGTCGTCGGCGTTGTCGTCGGCCTCGTAACCAGCTCCGCCCCCCTTTCATCCCCCCAGCGCTAGCAGCGATCGACTGATACCGCTGGATGCCGCTGACGCCGCTAGAGAGTCAAGATAACGTGACTGCATAGAACACCGTCGCCGCCATGCAGAAAGAGGAGGAAAGGGTCCCCCCCCCCCCTGTTCTTGTGTGGCGGATAGGGTGCTCTTCAGTTGCCGACGCGCCGGTTATTTCACGTAGGCCCCGGCACGTCGACGAATACGTGACCACCTTCCCACGGCTAGACCTGGTTCTTAGCGCTGCGGAAGCGAGGGTATCATATTGTTTGTGTCGGCATCGGCGGCGTTGTCCCTGAAACCAACTCCGCAGCTGGGGTTGACTCACTATCGGCGTCAGCGGCATCAGTCAGTCGCTGCTATCTCTTCCCTCCTCCCTTTATCGTGTTGTCCGCTTGCTGCGCGCGCTTCTGCCCCCATCGTTTGCCGCTGGGTGTACACGCCGCCCCCCTCCCCCCTCTTCCTGCGAGTCTCCGGTTGTCAAAGCGCCGGCTCGAACTTAATTCCTTTCTTCGCTCCTCCTCCAATGCAATCCCTGTGCGGTGGCAATCAGAGAGCCAGATCGGTGGCTGCGGATCTGTATATGTGCACCGCCCGAGCCGAAATTGCCGCTGCCGTTCGCCCTGTGCGGTGGCAATCAGAGAGCCAGATCGGTGGCGGCGGATCTGTATATGTGCACCGCCCGAGCCGAAATTGCCGCTGCCGTTCGCCACTGCGAAATTATCTGCCAGTTCTTTCTGAGCCATGAGCGAGAGGACCGATGGAAGTCCTCCGTCTGCTGCTGCTGCTGCTGCTGCTGCTGCTGCTGCTGCTGCTGCTGCTGCTGCTAAACGAGCTGCCAGAGCAGAGGCCCAGCGCCGTCGCCGTCAGAATCCAGAGGTGCGTGCCGCCGAAGCAGAAGCTTACCGTCGCCGCCGTCGAGATGATCCAGGAGTACGCGTCGCCGAAGCAGAGGCTAAGCGCCGCCGCCGAGAAGACCCTGCCGTTCGCGCCGCCGAAGCGGAGGCTCATCGCCGCCGTCGAGAGCAACCAGCAGTAAGCGAGGCTGAAGCAGAAGCTCATCGCCGCCGCCGAGAAGACCCTGCCGTTCGCACCGCCGAAGCGGAGGCTCATCGCCGCCGTCGAGAGCAACCAGCAGTAAGCGAGGCTCAAGCAGAAGCTCATCGCCGTCGCAGAGAAGACTACCGTTCGCGCGGCCGAGGCCGAGGCCAAACGCAAACAAAGGCTCGCATGTGCTGCGCTCAAATTTCGCATTAGGAAGTAACGTAATCGTCGGTAATTTTTTTATTTTTGCAATCAGCCCTTGAGTAAGCCACTACACGTCACTTGTAAGGTGTAGGTAACGTGTCCTTATCGGCCCTTTCAGGGAACCATCTTCCTTGTTGGACTACGGAGCTCAGTCGTTGCATTAAACGATTGCATCTTTACATGAGGGACCCCTGCACATTGGAGCGCCGTCTACTACAGTTTACTGTTATGACCGATCAGGACAGAAGCGATAGACGTAGTCCACTATACGGGAAAACCTGGAGGAGTTGGCTTTCATTTACATATTTATTGATAAATTATTCATAATTAAAGTCCTTTCTTTTCTCTGATTCAGCTGCAATAATTGTTAGATTGTCGATCTCTCCGAATTCGATTTGAAATTGCAAGAATGACTGTAACGTTGTCACCCTTCCAACAAAAGTACAGTCAGCTGCCCGTCAAATGAATATGAGCGTAACTTTTCTTTTTTCCAAACTGCCGACCACCGTCGATATACTAAAAAAATTCAGAGCTATTCCGCTCCGTGAAGGTGGAAGACCAGTTGTATATACAGGAATAAATATGTTAATATAGATATGTTGATTGAAAATAACGGACACATCCCACAAATATCGTTTTTTCACGATTTTTTGGTTGTTCTATTGAATTGCATACTGAATGCTTTTTTTTATTTTTAATCTCCTTTTGTTTCCTTTTTTGGATTTGTTATTTGGTGACCAAGCTGACTATTGCTGCACGATCGCTATGATATACGGCCAGTGTCTCTGTGGTTACAGTGAAAATGTTCTTGGTCAAAGTGAAGTCTATACACGACCGATGACGCGTCGTGGGCACACAGATGTTCACGTAACATTGAATGTCGAACCTTCCCAAGAGAAACGCCGCGGACCACTTTCCGTCTGGCCGAAACACTTGTATATTGAGATCATGCAACAATTACGATGGGAGTGGAGTCGGTAGGGGTGATCCAACCGATGGTGCAACGGTAGGTGCTTGCGGCCCGGTCTTTGTTTTTTATGCCGCACGCTGTCGCCGCGCACATTCCCGCTTCTCTTGACGACGGTGTTCTTCGTAGGCGTGTTCTTCTTCCGTAGTACTCACCGCACGGTGCCTATCCATTGCACGGATAGAAGGAAATTTAGATAAGGTAGCGTGGTTTACCTGTAGAGGCCGTGACGTCAAGCCACAATCCATATTAAAGTGTCTATTCCGGTTTTACTTATTTTTGTTAAGATATTTTTTATGACAATGCGTTTTGACACTTCTCGTGTTTAAACAGAGCTGGGGCACAGCCGGCGATACGCTTTTGCTTTAGTTGTTTTAGCACTGGGGTGGCTGCTGTCTTTTTTGCCTACGCACACAAACCACCAGAACCTAGCGTATAACAGCTCCGCCGTAATATAAACTGTGAACCGCTATAAGGGTCGCGCAACGTGCCGTGGCATGCGCTTTGCTCTGCAGTTTTCTCGCAGTTTATCAGCCTACAGCCGACAGAGTGAGTTGCAACGAGCGTTATCATGCTGAACGCGTTTCGTAGCCTTGCTAATTCGTATCTGAAGTTACGAGAACACGCTATTGCGCGACGCTTATCACATCGCTCTCATTATCGCGAGGGCACCTCGACCGCTGAACGCGGGGATTCTCACGCGTTGCTCGTCACATTTCGTAGTCGTTTTCCGTTGGAACGATACACGCTATATGAGCTCGGGACTGTCTGCTCGCGGTTCTGGACTTGGGCATACCAGTTCGTTTTCCGGCACGCAAGGCGACGCCGCAGCCTTTCTTTTATGTATGGGTCATTGACCTCCAGGAACTTAACACTGCCAGAAACCGCAGAGCAGAAACAGCTCCATGGGAACAAACTTTCGCGTGCAGGCTGTGTAGCGATTCGCAGATATAGTTCAGTATTTGTGGAATGGGAACAAATCTGAACTTAAACCAAAATTATGTCTCTGAAAGTTTGTCGCTTTTCATCTCTATTTTTTACTGTGTCACGCAGTCTACACCGTCATTCGTTTATACCAGATGGACAGTTCGCGCTGTGCGACGTACAAAACGAAAGTTATCAGTGAAATGAACTAGCAACCGACACTTCCAACAACCTTTCAAGTGCCTTTTTTTTTAATTTGTCACATTTAAACAATGAACAGTGTAAGAACGAGAAATGTCACTGTCGCCAACGCTTTGACAAGGGGAATTGTCTTCGTCAGGGAAGCAACGGGCGCGAAACGCTGGCTCGGGCGACATTTCTTGTTCTACCACTGCATACCATTTCAAGACTGCACATTTCTGTAAGCATCTGCAACATTTAGACGAGTTGTTCCAAAGCGTCACACTTATGCGATTATGTATGTTTAAGGCACGCCACGATGCTAAAATTTCACTCCCATTGGTATAATGCTTAACACATTAATGCGGTACTGAATTTCTATGACGCTGTTGCACAGACGCACCACTTGCTCGTCATTCTACAGACGTTAGAGATCAATTGTTCACAAGTGCCTGCCACGCACCAAACGCTTACAAAAGCTTCGGGCGCACTCTGAAAAGGAGGCTTGCTCGTCGGCATTCTTGCAGGACAGAAATTTCCATACATCTAGCGGAGCTCGACGACTTGTTGCTGGCACCAAGAAGGAACAAGAAATTGAGTACTGATTTCTCTTTGTTTTAGTGGCTGTCGTGGGAAGTCCGACACATCGCTGCGTGGTTACTGAACTTATACGAAACACTTTGACTTCATGTGCGTCAGTGAAAGTTAGAAGCCTACGCTTCCAAGCGCATGTCTGGGTATTCATTTCTGCTTATGCCGCACCTGTGAGATGCACACAGGTAGAACTCGCCGCCTTTGTTCAATGATTTTTGAACTCCCAGGAAGACTGCGGCCACGCGTTCTACATTTATTTTTTATAAAAGTCATACGCGTGGATTCAGGCCTCAGAACTTCGAAAAAATATATATATGATTGTACAACGAGAATTCTTTTTCTAAAATGGAAGGACAGTGTGACTCTTCGTTACAACAATGAACATATTTTCAATAGAATTTCGAACTTTATATTTCCCAATCCGTCTGATGGTGCAATTTGTTCGTATCATATCTCGTGTGCTAAATCTAACCCATGTTCTAGGTAAACTGCAATATACGTATAAAGTAAATTGAGATCTGTCACAAAATAATAGACACCATATCTCGCTGGTGGAATTGAAGTCATACAATACTGCGTTGCTAGTTTTGCTACATCACAGTACTCCCTCCCAACCCTTGCGTCCCGCTTGGTATACTGCGTCTCATTGTGTCATACCACGCCTACGTCTTTTGCAGTGCTTCTAATACTATCCCGTATGAGGACACTCGTTGTTAAAACGCATTTGAGTGTGTCATCTCACTTATACAAGTCATCCGAATGCAAGAATAGATTGCCACACTTCAGAATAGTACTCTTCCCCCATCCAATGAAACATTGGAATACCATACCCGCTCTTACAGCCTCATGTCAGTTAGTTTACCTCGAAAGGCTAACCCGGTATTTTTCTGTGAACTTGCTCTGATTTGTCTTTTCTTTTGCCGATTCTCATACCACACCAAATTGGTTGTCTTTCTCTGCTGTTGTTCTTGTTGCATGCCATGACGAACAATTGGTTGCTCCCCTCCCTTTCCGTTTTCTTTTTTGATGCAATGCTCATGGGCAGTTAAGAAGAAATAAAAACAATAAATAAAGGCTAAGAACTCGAAAATATTGCTCACTAGTCGAATGGTCTTAAGTTGAGGCGTATGTCGCAACCGTAGCATCGAGAAGGTTCAAACGCATGATAGACTTCTACACTGCGTGTATATAAGGGTAAAAAAATTCATATATTCCTTAAGATTGTACCGTGACTTAGAACCGCGGATGATTAAACCATACTTTAGGTATCATAGCATTGAATCTTAGAATCCTGATATAAACCTACTACAGGACAGCTACTACCTAATAAAAAGCTACACGGCACGCTGAACAAACCTATTACAGGACAGCTACTACCTAACACAAATCTACCCAGCAGGTTGAACAAGATTACTCTAAGATTGCGACCCCTGCTATCATCACTGCTGCGCTGTCAATAAAGTCGAATAAGATGGAAATTATGTCAAACTTTTTCCGGTGATCGTCGAAGCCTGCCGCGTTGCTCCGTCGGCGAGCGCGTCTCGAGTAGGTCTGAAATCCATGGCAGCTAAGGATTAACAGCACTATGCTGCGCGCATCCCGCGTCGACTCGTCTAAATAGCGGCTTTCGAGACTGCGTCACCGAGCGCTTTTGCTCTACGCTACGACAATAGAGGGCGCAAACCCAAGCCAAGCAGTCCGACTAGGCATCGCACCTGCCAACCGACCCACGGCACCCGGCAAATGAGTCATGGACCTCACGCTACACAGAGAGAACCAGTGAAATGAACTACCGACCAACACTTCCAACAGCCTTTCAAGTGTTGTTTCCTTTCTTAAATATTTGTCACGCTGAAACAATGAACAGTGCAAGAACACGGAATGTCACTGTAGCCGACGCTTCGAGAAGAGGAATTGTCTTCGCGAGGTAAACAACGGGCTGCCGAATACAGTTTTCCTGCTCGCAACGCTGATCCCGGTGATGTCTCGTGTTCTACCACTGTTAATCATGTCAAGCCCCCATCTTCTGTAATATACAAGTCCGTTATATATTCACAATGCAAATCGCTGGAAAGCTCAAAACCTATGCGATAATCTATTTTTACGGCGCGTCACCATTCGAAAGTTTACCTCCAATTACTATAATGCTTAACATATTATTACGGTACTGAATTTTTATGATGTAGAAGAACAGAAGCGTCCATAGCTCGGCGATCTGCAGTTAGAGATCACTTGATCACAAGCGCCTGCCATGCAGCGAGTGCTTTCAAAAGCCTCGTGCGCGCTTTGAACACGAAACTTACTGCTCAGCATACCTGGAGGGCAAAATTTTTGCCTAATCTTGCTTAGCCCCGTTACCTGCCGTTGGAACCAAGAAGGAAGAAAAAGAATGGAATACTGATTTATCTTTGCTTTAGCTGGCTGTCCTTGGAAGTTCTACACATCGCTGCATTGGCTACATTGGCGTCAAGCATACGCTTCGAAGCACATGTGTTGGTATTCGTTTCTGCTATACACCACCTGTGAGGTGCACACTGGTAGAACAAGTAGACTTTCTTCAATGATTTTATTGCGATAACATTTATCTGGACGTCGTTCCAGGCGCATTTCAGCCGTCGCCGTGACGTCCCGTATAAAGTCCAAGGAGGATAACATGGTAGTCGCACGCAGTATGCTGTATGTGCGAGTGAACGCGTGCGAGAGTGAGCCGGCGAGCGTTGCTCAATCTCGCTTGAGCGACGAGGAATGCGGGCGCCGTAAGCGTGCTCCCTCCTTTCGCGCAATATATGCACGAGGGGGGCGTTCTTCTGTGGCGGTGGCTGCTGCTTACGGCGTCGTATCTTGAAAGCGATTTGCCTCGTGGCCAAACTTCTCAACCGCGCGGGCGTGATCTTCAAAGCAATCTGCCATGTCTCCAGAGTACGCGTAGTGCCGGTAGTTTCGTATGCGCTGTGCTTTCAACGTTCTGTTCGCACTGAAGCGAGAGATACACGCATGAGGGAGGAGTCGCTGCTGCTACCGCCATTCCTAACTCCAGCATTCTGACAGCGAGTTTCCGCGCCTACAGAGCAAGATGCGTTCGTGTTTACCTGTCCGCGTGACACCGCCTTGTTAATATAGTTAAAACACGTTGGCGGGCTAGTTGGTTTGAACCCAGAAGCACACACGCAGAGACAGCTCTTTCTCTTCGTGTCTTTCTTTCTAGGTCTCCTCGTTAAGTCGCTCTGAAACATTACACCACTGTTAATTTATTTAGTAAGCAAATGTTTACAAGTTTATACGGCCGATAAAATTACTATCCTTTATTCGTATAGCAATTTATTAATTTGCTATCGCAATCGGTGCTTCGCCTTTCAGGTGAAACTGCGACTTTTTTTTTTCGCGCTCACCGGAAAACTGCGGCCCACGTTTTCTAAATTATTTGAAAAAAAAAAGGCATACGCGCGCAGTCACGCCTCAGAACTTTCAATTACAAGATAAAGAAAGAAAGAAAACAAAATAATTTTTGAACAAGAGTTATCTTTTAAAACTAAACGCACAGTGTCTTTCTTTTTTACAAGAATGAACACATTGTCAATGTAATTTCGAACTTGATGTTTCCCACTCCATCGTACCGTGTCATTTGATCATATCTTCGACAAGACAACGTATGCTAAATTTAACTCTCGTTCTACTCCAATTGAAATTTACTAATAGAGCAAATTGATATCTGTCGCTGAATTATAGACACCATGTCTCGCTGGCATAATTGTAGTCATAAGAATTTGTATTGCTAGTCTTACAAGAAGTCTATTAACAGTCTAAAAATTATTTTTATTTGTTGGCAAACAGACATCTGTCATCACGGAGTCGTCGCGTCCTTTGGGGGATTTCATCACTGCGAACCTCAACTGGACAACACGGCTTTGTGCCTTCTGTAGTAACCTTACCTTGCCGCCAGAACACCAATGGTCTACCTAGTTTACTACAGTCATTCAAGACTGTGCTTTGACAGCTTGTTCATTATTCGGTCCTCCGGCTCTAGAAAGCGAAGCCGATAGCTTTTTACTAAACTGCAGTAGTAAGCGAACTTATTTTCGACTTTTATTCGTACCTTAATGTCGTATTCTTGACACCATTGTTGTATGCAATCACAGAGTGCTCGGTCCTAAGCACTCCCACTATTTTGATTCAAATAAGCATAACCTGAACTCATTTGCTCAGAACGAAGCACTTAATAAAAACGGTGACATCCTGGACAACATAAACCCGCCGCGGTTGCTCAGTGGCTATGGTGTTAGGCTGCTGTGCACGAGGTCGCGGGATCGAATCCCGGCCACGGCGGCCGCATTTCGATGGGGGCGAAATGCGAAAACACCCGTGTACTTAGATTTAGGTGCACGTTAAAGAACCCCAGGTGGTCGAAATTTCCGGAGTCCCCCACTACGGCGTGCCTCATAATCAGAAAGTGGTTTTGGCACGTAAAACCCCATATATTATTATGGACAACATAAACGTGGCCGTAGTACTCCATCTTCTGGTGCTTCTATTCGAACGTTTGTCAGGGTGTGATCTTGTATTGTATAAACGTCCCCCGGATGCATCTGATGTGCTAGTTATTCTCGAGTACTCAAGATAAACAGTCACTCCGCCTCTCCCTGATTCCATGGCGGAGGCGACAACCGTTTGTCACACACGAAGGACTACCATCATTCTTTCGGGCTGGGATACGCTATTCGGTGTGTCGTTGCGTCGCTTCATACCAACTCTGCCAGAGCTTCAAAAAACCGTCCATGAAACCTGATTGTCTTCGCTCTCTTGAGGTACCGTACGAGTGCTTTTACTAAGTTATTTTTCAACTCACTCGACCCTTTCCTTCTGTTCAATTGGCAAAGTATGTGTCTATCGATCAGGTTGCCAAATACGCCTACCGATAAGCTACCACTCAAAGCTTCCCGGCCACTTGCTCAACTTATGTCTCAGGCTTTCTTCAACATGACGCTCACATTCAATATGGCAATCTTCGAGTACTTCTCGCTAACTTAGTTCACCACTATCTCTCCAATGCCATCCCAGACGCTGCTAGTTCGTGCTAGAAATAACTAAAACACACAAATACATTTATGAAGTCTCAGTCACACACTAGCCGACACGCAATCGATGAACATTTCCGCTGATCATGGGGATAGGAAGGTGACTCTGTTTTCGGAGACATTCGTGTGTAACTTCTCGCTCCACGAGACCTCTATTCGCCATCACTTTATGTATTTGTCGATTGGAGCATACTACTCATGCATATTTCCTCTGAATATACTTTCAGATTTAGATGCGATATCTGATAACACTTTAGATACTCGTGGTGGTGTTGTCTTGACTGATCACAGAAGGAAAAATGCTCGTGCCCACGTATCCGCTTAATCATCATCATGATCACCATCAACATATTTTATGCCCACTGCAGGGCGAAGGCCTCTTCCTGCAATCTCCAATTACCCCTGTCCTGCACCAACCAAATCCATTTAGCGCCTGCGAATTTCTTAATTTCATCATCCCACCTATTCTTTTGCCGTCCTCGACTGCACTTCCCTTCTCTTGGTCCCCATTCTGTAACACTAATGCTCCACCGGTTATCTAACCGACGCATTACATGACCTGCCGAGCTCCATACTTTTCTCTTAGTGACAATTACAATATGGCCTATCCCATTTGCTGCCTGATCCCCACCACTCTCTTTCTGTCTTTCTGAAGAACGTTCTTCGTTCCATCGCTCGCCTTTAGAGCCGCAACAAAACGATGTATGTGACACCCACACCTGGATCACCCGCTCACCACAGGAAGCAGTTTTGCTTTTCAGCTGGCCTTCTTTCGCCGTGCACATACGTCCGTGTTGTGAGCCTGGATCTTACTATAAGTATACTTGACCCCTACATCGAACGGATGCATTATATCGCTTCCTTGTGTTTTTGGCGTGTAGCACATCTCTATTGCCTACAACTCAACTTCAAAACATTGTAAAGAATAGACAACAATCCAACCTTCAAGTTTACAGACGATTACCACCGTAGATCCTATGCATGTGTTCATTACCCATTTGCAGGCTTTTGCACCGGGTTTAAATCACTCGAGTATAACTTAGCAGTTGCCGGATATCTTACTTATGCGTCGATCTTGTAGAAACTTCTCGTTCGAGTATAATGATGTTTTCAGTATAGTGAAGAAAGATAATATGAAGTTCATACGAAGTAATACTATAGTCGATCTTAATAATCTTGGAAAATAATGTATTAAAATGTAATTTGAATCCATAGCGTTGGTGGCCCGCCGATTACCTGATTTTCGCACACCGATTCTAACGCTAAACCTAGGGGCATGCAAGAACTATCCAGCTTCAGATTTACACAATGAGTTTTTTTTTTCTTTGGGGCATGTCCTTACGCTAGAGTTCCACTCCCATTGGTATATTGCTTAGTATATTGAGACGGTACTTCATTTCTTTGACGTAAGAGCACAGACGCGTCCAATGACGTGAGAACAGAGACGCGTCAGTAGCTCGCCTATCTGCAGTCCTTACAGACCAAGTGAGTGCAGGCGACTGTCACATACCAAACTCTTACAAAAGCCTCGTGCGCACCCAAAACACGAAGCTCATCATTTCGACCTCCGCATACTTGGAGGTCGAGATATTTATTAATCTTGCTGAGCGCGATGAGCTGCTGCTGGCACGAAGAAGGAACAAAAACATCGAGTACCGATTTCCCTTCGCTTTACCTGGCTGTCATTGAAAGTCCTACATACTGCTGCGCTGTTAATGAACTTCTACTAAACGCGTTGGCTACTAGTGCGTCAGAGAAAGTTCCAAGCATACTTTACTATCGCATGCTTTGGTATTCATTCCTGCTGTACACCACCTGTAAGAGGCGCGCTGGCTGAAGCCGCCGACTTTCTTCATTAATTTTTGAACTCAGAAAAACTGCGGCCGACGTTTACGATATATGTTCATCCAGTCAGGCCTCAGAACTGCCAATTAGAAAAATCTAAATAAGAACGAAGTAAAATAATTGTTGTACGAAAGTTCCTTTTTTGAAATAAAAGGACACTGTCGCTCTTCTTTACAAGAATTTTAAACTTTCAATTGCCTAATCAGTCTTATTGCGCCATTCGATCATATCTTGGACAAGACAGTGCGCGCTAAATCTAGGCCCCATTTTTACTACTCTGGAGTATATGTATGGAGCACACTGAAATATGTCGCAGGACGTTAGACACCATATCTCGGTGGTGGAATTCAAGTGATAATTATGGAGGTAGGACTGCGCTACATTTCGACGAGACACACAGAACAGAAAGACACACCGAAGAGCGCTTCAGAGTGTTTCTCTTCTGTGTCTCATCCAAATGTTGCGCAATCCAGCCTCCAATATGGTATACCAACACATCTCGTCTTCAACTTTGTGAACTGATAAAAAAACTGCATTGCTAGTCTTACGAGCAGAGTATTGCCGCTCTAAAATTATTTTTATTTGTTGGCAAACAGACGTCTGTCATCACGGAGTCGTCGCGTCTTTTGGGGGATTTTATCACGGCGAGACTCAACTGGACAACACGGCTTTGTGCCTTCTGGAGTAACCTTACCTTGCCGCCAAAACACAAATGGTCTACCCAGTTTACGACAGTCATTCAAGACTGTGCTATGACGACCTGTTCACTATTTAGTCCTCCGGTTCTTCTAGTCAGTGAAGTTCATACCTTTTTACTAAACTGTACGAGTAAGTGAAATTATATTCGAATTTTATTCATGCGTAATGTCGTATTCTTGCTACCATTGTTGTATGCAATCACAGAGTGCTCCGTCCTAAGCACTCGCACTATTGGGATTCAAATAAGCATAACCTGAACTCATTTGCTCAGAACGAAGCACTTAATAAAAATGCTGACGTAATCCTGGACAACATCAACATGGCCGTAGTACTCCATCTTCTGGTGCCTCTATTCGCACATTTCTCGGGGTGTGATCTTGTATTGTATAAACGTCCCCCGGATGCATCTGATGTGCTAGTCATTCTAGAGTACCCAAGATAAACAGTCACTCCGCCTCTCCCTGATTCCATGACAGAGGCGACAACCATTTGTCCCGCACGTATGACCAGGATGATTCATTTGGGCAGGGATGCAATATTCGGTGTGTCGTTGCGTCGCTTCATACAAACTCTGCCAGAGCTTCAAAAAGCCGTCCATGAAACCTGATTGTCTTCGCTCTCTTGAGGTACCGTACGAGTGCTTTTGTTAAGTTATTTTTCAACTCACTCGACCCTTTCCTTCTGTTCAATTGGCAAAATATGTGTCTATCCATGTGGTTGACTAATACGCGCAACGGTAAGCTACCACCCAAAGCTTCCCGGCAATATGCTCAACTGATGTCTCAGGCTTTCTTCAACCCGGCGCCCACATTCAATATGGGGCAGTCCTCGAGTACTCCTCGCGGACTTAGTTCACCGCTATCTCCCCAATGCCGTCGCAGACACTACTAGCTCGTGCTAGACACAACCAAGACACACAAAGACCTTTACGAAGTCTCAGTCACACATTAGGCGACACGTAGTCGATGTACATTCCCGCTGATCATGGGGATAGGAAGGTGACCGTGTCTTCGCTGGCCTTGGTGCGCTACTTGTCGCTCCTCGAGACCTCTTTTGGTCATAACGTGATCTATTTGTCGACCGGAGCATACTACTCACGCATGTTTTCTCTGAATATACTTTCGGATTTAGATGCGATCTCTGATAACACTTTAGATGCTCGTGGTGGTGTTGGCTTGACTGATCACAGAAGGAAAAATGCCCATGCCCACTAATAATAATAATAATAATAATAATAATAATAATAATAATAATAATAATAATAATAATAATAATAATAATAATAATAATAATAATAATAATAATAATAATAATCTTTTATGCCCACTGCAGAACGAAGGCCTCTTTCTGCAATCTCCAATTACCCTGTTCTGCGCCAACCGATTCCATTTAGCGCCTGAGAATTTCTTAATTTTATCCCCCCACCTATTCTTCCGCCGTTCTCGACTGCACTTCCCTTCTCTTGGCACCCATTCTGTAACACTAATGGTCCACCGATAATCTTAATCTACGCAATACATGACCTGCAAAGCTTCATTTTTTTCTCTTAGTGTCAATTAGAATATCGCCTATCCTCAATTGCTGTCTGATCCACACCGCTCTCTTTCTGTCTTTCTGCCTTACCTTCTTCGTTCCATCGCTCCACTTAAGAGTAGCACAAAAACTATTTATACGAAAGCCACACCTGGATCACCCGCTCATCACCAGAACCAGTTTCACTTGTCAGCTGTCCTTCTTGCGCCCTGCACATATGTCCGTGTTGTGAGCCTGGACCTTACTATTAGTATACGTGATCTCTACATAAAACGGATGCATTATATCACTTGCTTTTGTTGTTGGCGTTTAGCACATCTCTATTGCCTACAAGTCAACTCTAAAGCATTGTAAATGATAGAAAGCGATCTAACTTTCAAGTTCATTGACAGATCACCACTGTAAATCCCATTCATGCGTTTGCTATTTCCCATTTGTAGGATACTGCACCGGGTGTAAATCACTCGAGTATAACTTAGAAGTTGTCTTATCTCTTACTTATGCGTGCATCTTCTAGAAGCTTCTCGTTCGAGTATAATGACGTTTTCAGTATAGCGAAGAAAGCTAATATAAGCCTCATACGAAGTAATCCTGTAGTCGATCTTAAATATCTTGGAAAACTATGTATTAAAATGTAATTTGAATCCATAGCATTGGTGGCCCAGCAATTACCTGATTTTGCACACCGATTCTAACGCTATACCTAAGGGCATGCAAGAACCATCCAGCTTCAGATTTACACAATGATTTTTTTCTTTGGGGCATGTCCTGATGCTAGAGTTCCACTCCCATTGGTATAATTCTTAATATATTGAGACGGTACTACATTTCTTTAACGTAAGAGCACATACGCGTCCTATGACGTGAGGGCACAGACGCGTCAGTAGCTCGCCTATCTGCAGTCCTTAAAGACCAATTGAGTGCAGGCGACTGTCACATACCGAACTCTTACAAAAGCCTTGTGCGCACGCAAAACACGAAGCTTATTGCTCCGCATACTTGGAGGTCGAAATAATAATTATTCTTGCTGAGCCCGACGAGCTGCTGCTGGCACCAAGAAGGAACAAAACATCGAATACCGATTTCCCTTCGCTTTACCTGGCTGTCCTTAAAAGTCCTACACACTGCTTCGCGGTTAATGAACGTCTACTAAACGCGTTGGCTACTAGTGCGTCAGAGAAAGTTACAAGCGTACGCTTCCAAGCACATGCTTTGGTATTCGTTCCTGCTATACACCACCTGTAAGATGCACACTGTCTGATCCCGCCGACTTTCTTCATTGACTTTTGAACTCACAGAAAAACTCCGGCCCACGTTTTCGATACATATTGAAAGAAAGGCATATGCGTGGAGTCAGGCCCCAGAACTTCCAATTACAAAAACAAAGTAAAAATAAGATAAAATAATTGTTGAACAAAAGTTCCTTTTCCAGAATGAAAGGACAGTGTCACTCTTCTTTACAAGAATTTCAAACTTTCAATTTCCTAATTCGTCTGATGGCGCCATTCGATCATACCTTCAAGAAGAAAGTGCGTGATAAATCTAGACGCGGTTCTAACTACCCTGGAGTATATGTATGGAGTAAATAGAAATCTGTCGCCGGACGTAAGACACCATATCCCACTGGCGGAATTCAAGTGATAATTTTGGAGGTTGGATTGCGCAACAATTTGACGAGACACACAGAAGAGAAACACACACCACATAGCGCTTCATAGTGTTTCTCTTCTGTGTGTCTCGTCAAAATGTTGCGCAATCCAACCTCCAATATGGTATACCAACACGCCCAGTCTTGAACCTTGTGAAGTGATAAAAAACCGCTTTGCTATAGTCTTACGAGCAGTATATTACCAGTGTAAAAATTGTTTGTATCTGTTGGCAAACAGTGGTGTGTCATCACTGCGTCATCGCGTCCTTTGGGGGATTGTATCACTGTGAGACTCAACTCGACGACTGGGCAACACGGCTTTGTGCCTTCATGAGTAACCTTTCCCTGCCGTTATAACACCAACGGACTACCCAGTTTACTACAGTCATACAAGACTGTGCTTTGATAGCCTGTTCATTATTTGGTCCTCCGACTCTAGACAGTGAAGTTGATACCTTTTTACTAAACTGTACTAGTAAGGGAACTTATTTTGGCATTTTATTCGTGCGTAATGTCGTATTGTTGATGCCATTATCGTATGTAATTTACGCAGAGTGCTCGGGCCTAAGCACTCTCAGCATTCTGATGCAAATAAACATAGCCAGAACTCATTTGCCGAGAAGGAAGCGCTGAATAAAACACTGACGTTACCCTGGAGAACAACAAAAAGGGCCGTGCTAGACGCGGTAAGGCTAAAAGCAGATTAATTCAGGCTGCTACTTGCAAACAAATATGCAACCTTAGAAGAGAGAGATGAAGATGACATAGAGGTTATGAATGAAGCCGTAACTAGGCTGGATTCAGAGGCAGCTGGCAATTGAAGGTGGAGGTAAAACACTAAGGCAACCAGTAGGCAAGCTCTCCCAAGTAACAAAGGACTTGATAAAGAAACGACAAAGAATGAACGTGTCCAATTCAAGAGATAAGATAGAATTCGCGGAATTGTTAAAACTGATCCACAAGTACAAAACAAGATATGTTCGATATTTTAACGTGAGAAAGTCCGAGGAAGCCGTAAAAAATGGACGCAGCATGAAATCATTGAGAAGGAAACTTAGCGTAGGACAAACCATGATGTATGCACTGAAAGATAAGCGGGGTAATATGGTGAGCAACCTCGGAGGTATAGTAAAAGCAGCGGAAGAATTCTATACTGTCCTGTGCAGTACCCATAGGAGCCACGACCCCTCCATTCGAAGCAGTAATGAACAGGTTGCACAGACTTTTTATAAATAACGATGAGGTTAGAAGGTCATTGCAAGACGTGGAACGGGAAATAACGGCAGGAGAAGATGTAATAACAGTCGATTTAGCCAAACATGGAAGATACAATTTTTGAAGAACTGGCGGCTCTCTATATGAAGTGTCTATCGACTTCGAGGGTCCCAGAGAACTGGAAGAATCGAAACATTATACTAATTCACAAAAAGAGAGACGTTAAATAATTGAAAAAGCATAGGCCCATTAGCTTACTCACAGTATTGTATAAAATATTCAACAAAATAATTTCGAATAGAATAACGACAACAGTGGACTTTAGTCAACCAAGGGGACAGGCTGGATTCAGGAAGGAATACTCCACAATGGATTACATCCATGTCATAGATCACGAGACAGAGAATCACGAGAAAGAGACAGATTAAGAGAGAGAGAAATAGAAGACAGGAAAGGCAGGGAGGTTAACCAGACGCACGTCCGGTTTGCTACCCTGCACTGGGGGTAGGGGCTATGGGGATGGAGAGAGAGAGAGAACAGTTTCGCGCACCGTGAAAGGTTCGCACCGAGTCTACACACGGTTCAGTAGCGGTAGCAGCAGTCATATATGAATTACGTAATGAAGGAGTACAGGGCCGCTTACTCAAATATCTTGAAAAATATCTACACAGATTCCGCAGCTACTCTAATTCTATGCTAGAAAAGAAGGAAGATACCTATAAAGAAAGGGATCATACAAGGAGACACAATCGCTCCAATGCCATTCACTACTTGGTTGGAAGAAGTATTGAAGCTACTAAACTGGGAAGGCTGAGGAATAATGATCAACGGCGAATATCTCAGCGACCTTAGGTTTGCAGATGAGATTGCCCTGTTCAGCAACACTGGAGACGAGTTACAACAAAAGGTTGAGGACTTTAACAGAGAGAGTGTTAGATTGGCGTTGAAGATGAATATGCAGAAGACAAAGATAATGATGAATAGATTGGCAAGGGAACAAGAGTTCAGGATCGCCAGGTAGCGTCTAGAGTTTGTGAAGGAGTTTACGTTTACGTTTACCTAGGCCATTTACTCACAGGGAACCATGATCATGAGAAGGAAATTCACAGAAGATTAAAAATGGGTTGGAGCGCATACGGCAGACATTGCCAGCTCCTGACCGGAAGTTTACTATTATCATTGAAAATTAAGGTACCATCAGTGCATTTTACCATTGTTGACATATGGGACCGAAACTTGGATACTGACAAAGCTTAAGAACAAGTTAAGGACCGGGCAAAGAGGGATGGAACGAAGAATGCTAGGCATAATATTAAAAGACAGGAAGAGAGCGGCTTGGATCAGAGAGCAAACGGGTATAGGCGATATTCTAATAAACATTAATTGAAAGAAATGGAACTAGGGAGGTCATGTAAGGGGTAGGTTAGATAACCGGTGGACATTAGGGTTACAGAACGGGTGCCGAGGGAAGTGTAGTCGAGGATGGCAGAGGACTACGTGGGGTGATTAAATTAGGAAACTCGCGGGTGCCAGTTAGAATCGGTTGGCGAAGGACAGGACAATTGGACATCGCAGGCCATCGCAGAGGCCTTCGTCCATAAAATAGGCTGCTGCTGTTGATGATGGTGGCGATGATGAGTATGACCTATGCATTGCCTACAGCTAAACTAAAATATAGCAAAAATATATAGCAATGCAACTTTCAAGTGCATAGGCGCATTAACACTATTGGTCCCATTAACGCTTCTGTCATTCCTTCTTCGAACAATTTTGCACCGCGTGTAAATCACCCTAGTATAACCTAGAGATTGCCGGATATAATAAGGATTCGTCGATCTTCTAGAAACTTCTCTTCCGAGTAGTAATGACGTTTTCAGTACAGTGAAGAAAGATAACATAGAGCTTACAGGAAGTAATCGTGTAAGCGATTATGAAAAATTTGCAAAACACATGTATTAAAATTTGATTTGAAAACATAGCGTTGGCAGTCCGGCAAAGGCCTGATACACCGACTATATAACACTATACCTAAAGGCATGGAAGAACCATCAAGTGTCACACATATACGATGGTGTTTTATTTATGGCACACCCTGACGGTAAAGGTTTGCTCCCATTAATATAATGCTTACTATATTAGCACGGCACCAAATTTATATGATGTATGAGTACAGACGCGTCAATGGCTCACCGATCTGCAGTCATTAGAGATCAATTCATCACAAGGTCCTTCCTTGCACCAAACGCGTACAGAAGTCTCGTGCGCCTTCTGAACATGTATACCTTACTGCTCGGCTTACTTGAAAGGCAAAATATTCATTAATCTTGCTGAGCGCCAGGACGTGCTGCTGGCAGCATCAAGAAACAAAAAAATGGAATAGATTTCGCTTCCATTTAAGTGGCTGTCCTTGAAAGTCCTACACATTGCTGTGCGGTTAATAAACGTATACTAAACACTTCGGATACATGTGCGTCAGAGAAAGTTACAAGCATACGCTTCCAGGAAGATGTTTTGGTATTCTTTTCTGCTATACACCACTTGTAAGATACACACTGGTAGAACCCGCCGGCTTTCTTCAACAAAACAACTTCGGCCCACGGTTTCTATGTATATGCACAAAAAGAAATAAAATATACGCACATAGAGCTACGCCTCCAAACTTCCAATTCAAAAAAAAAAAGAAAAAGGAAAGTAACTGTTGAACAAGAGATCCATATATAAAATCAAAGGAGAGTGTCACTCTTATTTACAAGAATTTGAAGCTTTCTACATCCCAATCCGTCTGATCGCGCTATTCGATCATATCTTGGACAGGACAACGCGTGCTAAATCTAACCCCCGTTCTAACTAAACTGAAGTATGGGTATAGAGCAAATTGACATCTGTCGCAGAATGTTAGACACCGTATCTCGTTGGTGGAATCGAAGTCATCCAATACCACGTTGAGAGCACGACAACGGCAGCGTCAATGTTGCGCAAATCCAGAGCTTCGAGAGTGAGAAACACAAGGAAAGCGCCAGCGGGCAGAAGCCGCTACCGCCGAAGATCGCGAACGGGAAGCGCAAGCCAAGCGCTGGTGGAGGCAAGCCAACCCCCACTTTCAAGAGAAGCCAACCCAAGCCAAGCGCCAGCAGAGGCAAGCTAACCCCCAACTTCGAGAGTAGGAGGCCGAGCAGAGATGTCCACGTAGATTCCTCCCACGGAGGGTGCCGATGGACGGTGCAAGAGAGAATCCCTCGACCGTGAATGCGGCCATAGCTGCAATGTCTATGATACATTGTGGTTTGATGACACCTTCGCGCAACTGAAGAGCGTGCGCGATCCGGAACCGAAGCTCAAATCTAGCAAAACGACGACAACGAGACAAGAGACATTTACGAAAATCGCGCTAAACACCAGTTCAGCGCTATTCTGACAGCTTTCACTGCGTGGAACTGGCTTCACTTTTTTTATATAATGCTTGTGGTTGCTGAACATGGAATGAAAAAAAAAAAGTTCTCTGGCGATTACGATACTACTTAATGTAGATTTTGAGCGAAACTGCTTAGGTGTTTTAGGTTCACGATATATTGGGCAAATAATTTGATTTTGTACTACGGGGTGCTCTGGGTGGTGGCGCTGAGCCTCTGCTTGGACATCTCGTTTAGCAGCAGCGGTATACGAACCACTTCCACCGTGCGAACACGGGACCACGCGGGTAGCGCGGAGCACATTCTCTTGTGGCGGCGGTGCCGCAGGCGAAGTATTAACCCACGCGCAATGGGTCAGACGCCTACGCCAGCGCTTTGTTTCCGCTCTCGCCGCATGCCTGGCGGCCGGCGGCCCTCCGCTTTCCTCCTCACCCCTCTTTGGTCTCGCCGCCTTTTTCATCCCCCACTTCGCGCCGCATTCACTCTCATCTTTCGCTGTGCTCGTTCGCTCAGTTACACCGACGAATGACGCCGAGAAACACCGACGGTCGCCGTACTAACGGGCGCTAAGAGCAACGCACTAAAAAAAAAATATCACCGACGATTACGATACTCCGTCGTGCAAAATTTGAGCGCAGCTCTATACGTGGTTCCATTTCGCGCTGTATTGGCTGGCGCGGACAATCTGTGTCCTGCGGCACGTTGCAAATGGAGCGAATGGAACGTAGCTACCTCGCTAATCTGGAGATGGCAAGAGCCAGCGTGTGGGTGACGCGTGCGCGCAATTCAGAGCAGCAGCCGCTGACAGACCTCCAAGACAACGCGCGCTACTCTGGCGACATCTCGTAGCCATCGTCGCCGCTCTACGCTTTTCTTATCACTGTTTCGCCGTAGTCTCCTCCACTTTCCACCTCATGGTTCCGTTGCACCCTCCTCTCCGTTTTCCTCCTCGCGTATTTCCTTCCCCCCCCCCCCATTGCGCTACCCATTCGCTCTCATCTTTTGCTGTGCTCGTTCGCTCGGTTACGCTGCCGTCACCGCCAACGCCAATGCTCACCGCACATACGGGCGCCTAAAAACTATGCTCTAGCAAAAAAAAAAAAAAACGAAAAGCTCAATAATTTTGTTCACTTGTGTGGTCTTAAGTTGAGGCGCATGTACGGTAGCATCGGCAAGAGCAAAACTCATGGCTGACTTTTATATTGCCTGTCTGCAGGGGAAGAAAGTGAAGTATTCTTTAAGGTTGTCATGATTCAGAACCGTCAATGGCTGAATGTAACTACTTTTGTGTCATAGGATTGAATCTTCGAATCCTGATATAATACTAACACAGGACAGAAATTACACGCGAGCGCTCTGCCTAAGAATTTGATGCGGCGTATCCAGCTTTTCTGGATATCACGGTTTAGTTCGCGTGGCTACCACCACAATGCGTATTGACGCTAAAATGTCCAGGTCATGACGTCAACTATCAAAAATAAAAGAATTTACTTATTTAAAAGAAATAAACTGTACAGGGTCGTCCGCTCTTAGTACGAACACAACTCAGCATGGCCGCTCTCCGCGGAGTGCAAGCGCACACGGCGTGGCCCCGCATCGGAGCTAAGCGGCGCAGGCGCACGGGAGCCTGGAGGTGGGATTCGTGTCCTATGTCGTCTGCTAAAGCACGGGAGTTTAGCACGGCATGCTCCCGTGCTTCAGAGGAAGCTTTAGCTAGGGTGCTACTATCTACACACATGCAAAATGAGAATTCGTTTTTCTCGGCAACCACTGCGCCAAATTTGACGAGTTTTGTAGTATTTAAAAGAAAAAGTTAAAATCTAGTGACTGTTGGTTTCGAATTTTTGAGTTAGCTTGCCATTTTTTTATTAAATGTTCGCGCTTCCAAAAAAAAAGTTCAAAAAAAGTTGGAAGTTCGCACTTCCAAGAGGTTTTATTAAAAGTTCGCAAATTTTCAAAAAACGAACTAGCAAGTTTACAAGTTTGTAACTCAACAATGAAAAATGATAATACAATTCAGTGAATTGCATGTAATAGTACATTTAAAGCGGACAAAATTGATATGTTACACAGGAATATAAAAAATTATTTATATGGAAATACAGCTTTTGCAGAACCCTTCTAAACAACGCAACAAATTCACGTAAAATGGAAAACGAGATATTCGAATTTGTCCGCTTTGAATGGTCTAATGGATGCCGTTTAGAGATCCGCGATATCTGTTCTTTATGCAGAGCTATGAATTTGTAAACTTCATGCTTCTATTTTTTTCAAACTGTCGAATATTCAAGTCCTAACAAAATTCAAGTCCTAAATCGAAATTACGCTTCCGACAGTCACTTGAATTTAACTTTCTCTCTCAAATGCAACAAATTTCATTAAAATCGGTCCGGGGGGTTATCTCAGAAAAACGTTTTTGCGTTTTACATGTATTTGAATAGCCTGCGTTGGAGTTGGGCCCGAGTTAAAGCTTCCCCTTAATTTCGATGCGCGGCTGCACCATGTGCTCTGGCGCTCCGCGGAGACCGGCCACGCTGCGCCGTGTTCGTGCTAAGAGTGGACGACCCTGTACACTAGCAGAAATCGAAAGCCAAAAGGCTGCCCACATACTCAAAGGCACATAGGTTCTAAGTGGTTGGATCCACTGCATTTTTTATGAGTAGTACTAGGAAGTCTTTTGATCCTGAAATTAACCACGCATTTTAAAAATTTGTCCACATATGACTCGCAGCATGACGCTTCTTTTGTGCATATGTAAACCAGCTATCATATTCAGTGTTTCAAGAATAACGGTAAAACATGCGTACGGCGCTTTTATAGTCCTTTGCAGTGGCAGAACAAGTAATTCGCTGCGAACACTGCAATTAAGCTACACAGATTGAAATAATGTCAGCATACGTCCTAAAACATGGCCCCCTTTTTAGAGTGGTTAAACTTTGCTGCTATATTTGGTTGTTCCATAACACGGGGAAATCATGCGCGTAACGTTTTCAAGCGCTTGTACGAAGCTTTACATTAACCCTAGCCGGGAGGGACCGCTTTTCAGAACATTGATATTGCAAGCCTTAATGAACACGCTCTTCAAGTTTGCAATATATATATATATATTTTATTGCAAGCCTGAATGAGGTGTTTAATTTGTATGTAGGCAATCGAAAAAAATGCTGTTGCGAACTTACACGAACCGTATGTTTTCTTTTCCAGATTTTGAAGTCTTCAGGCTCAAGCGCTCCGGATCTGTCTAGGCCTGGCTCAAAGTGCTTCAAGAATGGCTACGATAGAAATCGCTAGCGACCACCTTGTCAAGACCCACACTGAAATCGAAATGCTCAGGGCCCATATGAGGTATCTAGCCAGGACTCCTCGTCACCACTTAGCCTCTCTACCAGCGGACAGAGCACACACATCTTTCAGCAAAATGATAAGCGCATATGATGAATCATTGCCAGCTAGTTTCACTCCGGCCGCGAGACCTTCGATTCCTCCATGGTGCCTCGCTCAGCCAAAAATCAACCTCACAATACCTGGCATCTAAAAAAAAAAGCTGATCTATCATCACCAGCCCTTAAACTGTTCACGCTACTATATTTGTACGAGAACTACCGTGGCTCTACGCATATTTACACTGATGGATCTGTCCTTCCAAACAGCTCCGCGGCGGAAATCGTCATACCAGCAAAAGTTACAACAATCAAATTTAAGACGACCCACGCGACAACATCGACGGCAGCAGAGCTCGCAGCGCTCTTTACTGCCCTTCGTCACATTGGTGATGAACCGCCACACAAGTGGATGGTATTCTGCGATTCGAAGGCGGCCACTGCAGTCTCTACCTTTACGACGCGAACCGCCAGAACAACTAATATTTCATATTACAGAGACGTTGCACCATATAAGTGATGCAAGCCATGAAATTACCTTCCAGTGGCTTCCAAGTCACAGCTCGATTATTCGCAATGAACGGGCTGATCAAGCTGCCCGCTCAGCCCACACTGAGGAGCACCACGTCCCAATTCCACTTTCCCGAACTGACGAAGCACGGAAGCTCTGCCTACTTGCTCGGCAGTGCACCACGTCGCAATGGAAGGCGCCACATTTAAGAAATACTCGACTGTACTCACTTGATCCGAAATTAAGTCTTCGAGCGCCATCACAGCTTCGCCGTGGAGACACCATGCTTCTATATCGACTGTGGTTGGGCGTTGCCTTTACCAAAGCCTATGCATTCCGCATAGGGATGACCGACACGGCAACATGTGACCACTGCGGCCATGAAGAATCGATTGACGATATTTTGTGCACCTGCCTGCAGTACTGTCCACAGAGGGAATGTCTTCGCCATGAACTTTACCAGCTGGACGAGCAACCGCTACCGGAAAAAAACTTTTACACCATCGAAAGGACCGCATACTTGCTGGTAAGCTTCCTAGTCTTTTCCTCCACTGTGAATCAATGTTCTTTCTGTACAAATACCTCAACACTCTCCCAGCCCATTTAATTCCTTCCATAGTTCTCAGTCGTTCTTCGTAATAAATTTTACTGTGAGCTTCCCTCACTTCAAAACTTGTCCAGCCCATATCACTCTGCCCAGCTTCGTTTGTAGTATTCTCGTGAGCGCCCAATGCGAGGCGTTCCACTGACCTTTGGTTGGCGTAGTAGTTCTGCGGGAACCCGCAAGGTGGAGAGAAGCAATGAAATAAAGCGAAAATCAGACGTCCACCCGTTAGTAGCAATTGGTACAAAGGAAACCCATGCGGGTTCCTCGAAAGAAAAGCCTCATAGTTGAAGAAAAATTCGTCCTGGTCCGGGACTCGAACCAGGGACCACCGCCTTTCCGGGGCAGCCACTCTACCATCTGAGCTAGCCAGGCGGCTAGCAGATGCCAGGGCGAAAATCAGACATCCACCCGTTCGTTGACCTTTAGTTGCCATCGAGTCCTGATTTTACTCGTGATTTCAAGCAAACAACATTTCCAAAAGTAAGTCCTGGAACCATTACATCTCTCCACATACCCCGAAGCACCTTTTACCTATTGTATCTCGATGGCGCTCTGTGCTTCCATTATGGCTGCATTTCTCTTCCCCTTTACTGTTATTGTTTTTTCCTGCGTTACCATATATATTGCCTTCGTTTTTCCATATACCAATGTATTTATATTCTTTTACCCGAGGTATTTCCTGGCCCTGTATTACCCCTGTGTTCACTGTTTTCATTGAATACCATAACACCTGATTTTCTAACACTAAATTCAAGCCTAAATTGTTGCCTTCCTGTCCACAGATATAAGCCAGACGTTGTAAATCACTTTGCTTATTAACTAGCAACACAATGTCGTCCGCATAAAATAAACCTGGGAGTTGCTGCTCTACTACTGTACCCGCCTGTTTGTATGAGAGATTAAAGCCGATATTTTTTCCTTCTTGCGCCCTCTCCGTCCTCACCATGTACATCATAAACAGCAGTGGGGATAAAGGGCACCCCTGCCACAGTCCCTTGTTGATATCAACTTTCTCCTCGTTCCTCATCCCTTCCCATACAACGCAAACGGTATTTTCTAGGTGAATATCTCTAAAAAGCTGTAGATAATCGTTGCCTAAGCCTTCCCCTTCCAGAATATCTCACAAAATGTTGCGGTCTATGTTGTCATACTCTCCTGTAATCTCTAAAAAGGCCACATATGTGGGTCTGCTTTCTACTCTTGATATTTCAACTGTGGGGATCGCAAGCGCATCCCGATATCTCCGGAGCGGCCACGCGGTTATCACGCGATAATCACGTGCTCGCTCGCGGAGGGTAGCGAGGAGAGGGTACCTTCGTCGCTCCCGCTGCTCCGACTGGGCAGGTGACGCCGCCGAGACGCAAGGTGACTCGGACCCAGCGCCCTTCTTGCCTCCCACTGCATCCTGTGACTGTCAAGCTGCTCCGTGACATCCTTCAGCGTTCCGGCCTGGCTCGCGACCACATACACGGCGACAACGACGGTCTGCAGCTAGAGCTGCTCCCTCACCAACATGGATTCAAACCGTGTTGCTGTCGGAGTAGCATGCCCCCTCTCGCAGGAAAGCCTCAGGTGACGGCGGCCTCTTAGCGGCTAAAGGGTTATTTTAAGGAGGGGGGGATGTGGGGATCGCAAGCGCATCCCGATATCTCCGGAGCGGCCACGCGGTTATCACGCGATAATCACGTGCTCGCTCGCGGAGGGTAGCGAGGAGAGGGCACCTTCGCCACTCCCGCTGCTCTTCGCGCCTGGCCGCGACGCTGCAGCCAAGGCACCCCGTGCCCTCCTTTCCCTTTCTTGGAACCGGGGAGACTCCTCTCCGCCGCTCGGGAGAAGCGCTATTCCCCCGACGGATCTTTGTCTCACGGTAGAAGAGCTTGCGAACGGCCGCATCTCAAATCAGCCGCTGAGACCGCCGCACGCCGTCCCCTGTTGCGCCCGGCCGTTGTGTGCGACTCACCGCCCCAGGGCCCGAGCGCGGTTCCACTTTGGGTGAGCTGAACTCTTATCAGCCTCTTTTGTGGTTCCCACATTGTGCGGTTTGTTTCGCCCCAGACGTGCGGAATGCTCCGCCGCTGAGGTTTTGTGTTGTGTTGTGTTGTGTTTGTGTGTGTTGTGGCTGTTGCTGTCTGTTGGAACCATTGTACACCAAGGTGAATAAACACCTTAGGTCGAGACTCACCCTGTCCCCACTGGCCTGAACCCGCCGTGGTCGCAACTCACTGCGAACCGCGGGTTAGGGGTCACAGCTCTGACTGCTAGGGCTGCTGCGAAAGTGCTAGGGAGCGACTGCCGCTCCGCCGGCGCTGTGCGATCCAGAGAAGGGTCAGGTGCGCACGCGCGAGCCTGAGTAATACCCCTATACAACACACTGAATAAGAACAAGTAAGTTATCATCCAAACGTCTGCCTATTCAGAAGCCAATCTGAAGTTCTCCCAAAATGCCATTGTTCTCTCCCCATACTTGCAGCTTTCTCTTCAAATTAAATTAAAGTCTTTACTTCGTCATTTGCCAAGTTCTTCCTCACCTCTTGTGACTGTATTTGCTTTTTGTTCAGCATTCAAATTTGGACTGGGCATTTTGCACTTGCTTTCTTTCCCAACTGCATATCTCATTTTCAAAATGATGCGTTTTTGATCCCTCCCTATGCTGCTATACCATTCATCGGCAATGACTATTTCTCTCAACTTATCACGAATTCCTTCTGTCATCATACAGTAATAAACGGTAGATTGCCGGTTTCCCACGTCCCACGTGATCTGTCCTTCACACTTAGGCCCTGTATTCACGTTAAAGAGGTTATGTTACTGACGAAGATCTAGCTCTGACTTCCTGTTGTCGGTATAGCCATCTAACCTGTATGTGGGATTCATTTCACCTAATATGATAATTTCGTCATCGTTCCTGAAACTGATTCCTAAAATTCCCGAAACTCCTCTTCTCTGTGCAATTATTCCGGTCCAAAAATACGTTACGCGCAGCCAAGTTTTTTTTCCCCACTCATTGTACCTGACAACCGAAGAAGCTCTTGATATTTTGAATTTACTGTTTTGATTTGGCTTCCTGATGGATGAGCATTCGGACTCGATCCCGCACCCTTTCTTTCCGGCTTAGTTCGGCTGCACCCTTCCCAAACAGTCTTGGCTCGGTACCGCCGCCTCTCGGGCGCAGTTTTACTCACCGACGGCAGCACAGGGTGGTGATGACATATGCAGCGTCTCCACTCCCCCGGTTCAGTGGCAGGAGATTTGAATTTAGAAAAAGGTATTCGGACCATTCAGATACAACTTTCTCGTAAACTAAGTACTTTCTTGGCACGAAACAAGAGTTGCGAAGTTTCTGGAATTTTATTTACGTAGCTCACACCGACTTAGTATTTGCCTTTAGTGTCCCTTTAAAGAAAATGTAAATGGAACAACAGTGCATTTTTCTCACAAATGGAACAACAATTTGTTCTTTTGTCAACTGGGCATTAGATTGTTTGTCGAAGTAATGCCTGCCTGATCGAGTAATTGAGATCAAAGGTTAGAATTGTGTTACCTGCCACAGGTGATTTTCTTAAACTTGGCACAGCTAAGGAAAAGCACCCTATATATTACTTGAAGAGCAACACTGAAAAAGCAAAACGAAAACCGAAATGAAAGCTTGAGACTTTGTTTCTTCTCTCTGGTGGGAGACTGTGGAACTCAGTCCTATTTGACATCGCCTCCATGACTGGTGCGCGTACTCGGAGGCCATGTATGTGGATTAAAAATATATCGGGGAGCACAGCATTGAATCGCTACCAGCATTACATGGGGCGATAGGTGCGTGCGATTAAACCACTCGGCCACTGTTTCCGACCAATCAGCAATGACACGCTTTGGTTTATTAAGATACTTCGTGCATTTGCGCGACTGTGTTTCAAAAATTGCTTTTGGGCATAGTGTTATTTCATGTGTGGATAGTCAAGACAGGCGTCACTCGAAAGCGGAGTCTTTGGACTACAGACAAAACACCGGCCGTTACGATAGCCGCTGTAATTTTGTAACCCTGACCGCATTGCTCTCGAAAACAGAGTACAAATAGACTATTGCTGAATCTTTAACCACTGTGGGAAAAAAATTCTGGCGTTGCACTCAAAAACAGTGCATTTATCGTGTCTGTCTTGCCCGCCAGAACCTGGCAGTCACCTGCCTTCTTCAATGATCGACCTATTCTGTTAATTATTCGCAGAAAACCCACTCGTTCCACTGAGAACGCGCTAGCTTCGAGCCGCGGCCGCTTGGGGGGCTAGTTGGTACGTACCCAGAAAGCTGGATATGCACTCGCACGATGCAAAAGGGTGCTTTGTTCGGCGTTTACGCACAATCTTGAGGACAATTTGAGTGCATTACTTTCTTCACAATGAGTTGGAGTCTAAGAATCAGGGTGTCTACAACAAAGTGTTATTTTTTTATCAAGAAATGATTCTTTTTTATGAGCTACAGGCTTCCGTTTGTGGAAAAATTATGCCTTTCACACACATATTTACCGCGAAAACGCTTAATACGTTTACGCAAGATTGACCACTACATGCAATGAATGACTAATACATGTCTGTATTGACAGAGGCACGGGTTGCTCATAGCCTCATACTTCAAGCGTGTTTCAGTCGTATGCATGTGGTCCCGAGAAGCTGAAAGGAAGACAGGCGCAATGAAAAGATAATCATTCAGAAGCTCAGTAAACCTCTATCCTTATCTAGGTTTCACGTACATATGTGTAGCGATTAGTTAGATCTATGCAGGAATTCTGCCTGTCGAAACATGCTAAAAAATATAAAACAATATCTGTAGGCCACACTAAGCACGGGATGAAATCGGAGAAAATTTTTCCCTGACGAAAGAGAATATTTTTACAGACGAATGCAAGATAGCTTGAGTATTAATTTAATTTAAATAATGACAGGCTATTCGGAGAACTAGAATGCTGGTACCTAAAGTTACCCAGCGCGCTGAGCAAAATTTAAGCTTGCGACCACTACTGTGAATTCACTGCTGTGCTGTCAATGGAGAGTCTATAATAGGATTGGAATGGTGTCAAACTTTGTCCGGCGATCATCGAAGCCTTCCACGTTGCTCCTTCGGCGAACTCGTCCCGAGCAGGTTTCAAATCCACGGCAGGGATTAGCAGCGTGATACTGCGCTCATCGCGCGTTGACTCGGCTAAATAACGGCTCTTCATGACTGCGTTACCGATCGCTCTTGCTCAGCGCTACGACAAAAGCGGGGGCAAACCCGAGCCAGGCAGTTCAACTAGAGATCGCACCTGCCAAGCGACCCGCGGCTCCCTGCGAGTGACGCACGGACGGCACGCTGTTCGAGCACTTCTTACGGTGGGTGTGGGCCGACCTTAGCGAGGGAGAACAGTCGGAAGAGGACGAAGCATGGCCGAGGGAACAAGACACGTAGGAGGGGTGCGGAGGGAACGTCGAGAGCATTGTGAAATGGAGAGAGGATGCCGGCTTAACATAGGGAGCGTCAGGAGAAGGCGACGAGCAGCCGAAAGGGCAGTAGGAGGAGGAGGGCGAACGCTTAAAACAGCTGATGCCGACTCGGCGGCGTGGCTCGTTGCGTAAGCGTTAGCCGCCTTCAATCGTTAGCGTTCTCTCTCGCTCTCTATTTTCTCCCCCGCCGTTCATTCTCCTCTCCTAGCGTACGCGACTCGCGTGGCGTCACACCGCTCTTTCGGTGACGTAAGCGGCGAGTTTTGCAGCGCAGGCGCTTCGGCCACGTGATACTGAGACACGCGGCTCCCGGCTCGAGCCCACGACGACGGGAGTGCGCCGTTCGCGTCGCTGCGACGTGCAGGAGCGAGTGCCGAGCTGGCGCGTTTTTATCGTTGCCTCGACAGGCAGCGTGCGCGTTGTGCCCGCTGGGGCTAAAGAGACGGCAGTGGCGCTTGTTCGATGCTATGTGGACGATTTCTTTTAGTCGGCCTTGAGGTCATCCACTTGTTCTCCTTTTCTCTGTCTATCTACCTCACTCCGTGCGATCGCGGGTTTTTTCAACTGCTGCTGGAACGTGCCGTGTGCGTCGTTGACAGTGCTGCTCGTTCGGCGCCCTGAGTTCAGTTCGTTGTTAAATTTGTAATGTTGGCACAATGCGGGCGCGCTTTACTCCTCGCTTCCGCGCTCTCAGTAGTGTTGAGCCTGTGGTTGCAAGTAAGGCGAGGGATGCTTTTGCAGTAATGAAGGCTGGAATGCCGAAATTGTATCAAGTAGCACTGTCTGAGAGCTTCACGCCTAATGTTTGAAAAAGTTGATTTTTTGAACTAGTTCCTGACAATTTCCTGCGCCTTAATCAGGAGGACTTGTATCAATGACAAGCTTTCTCGCTCGACTGTGTGTCACAAAACACTCATTGTTTTTCTTGGCTATCAAATACTAATCTCCATCCAGTCATTGCCTTTGCTCATCGAAGGCGTTGAATGAAGACAATGACTACAGTAGTATTCTACACTATGAATGTTATGCATGGTAAGAAATGCAATAGCGAATACTTTCATAATGGTTCTAAGCGAGAAGAAAGAAACTTATTTTGCGAAATGTTTACGTTCACAATCAACACAATCAACAAGAGGACTTCATGACTTGTTACGTTTAGGACTGTTTTGCTTATTTAACAATTTCTGCTGCGCCAGAAGCAAGCGAGGCATTTTTATACCTGTGTGTGCACAAAGCTCACCCGCAGAGAAGGTTGGGAGCAGGAAATAGAGCAGCGAACATCTGTGTTTAGATTCACGTTTTGCGGGCTCACATGACTTCAGTATCACTGAGTTCCGGTTGAACTTGCGTTACGTTGCTGAAGCTTTGTGCCATAGTGTTCAAGGTTTCTAAACAGCTCAACATGTGGTTTAGTCTGACAAACACGTACATCGCACAACTGCCAAACCGTTGTGACCAATGTGCACTTCATTTATTTGTTTTATCCGGCTTCGGCAATGTAAAAGCTGGTGTTCAGAAGTGCCAGTGCATGGCTTTAAAATCTCCTCTGCACGTGCGAAACGTGACTACTGCGTGATTTTTTTTTATTCTGTCTGCCTTCTTCATACACCACGGCATTATGCGCGAACTTTTTGATCACAGGCGAAATGAATTAATCAAGAAGCCAGAACGTTGATGAAGAAAAGAAACAAAAAATAAGAGCTGTGGACGCGGCAATACCTTTTCACACGCAAAACGACAATCTCGACATTGTGCCTAGCAATAAACAGACCCCACGTGCTACCGGCCGGCCTGTGCTCGTAGGAAATGTGCGGTAAGAAATGCGTTCCGCGTAGAGCTTCCACGCATACCGATTTGCATAATGAGTGTATGCTTAAGAGCATGGTGATATTTGGATAGTTTGCGTTGGAAAGGCAGAGTGGTGGGAAAAACACGTCACAATATAGGAAATGCCAGTCTCATTCACTTTTTTGTATGTAATTACCTGGAATCCGAGAGGCAACTCAATGAAATGTGGCGCCAGAAATGCAGCATGTCTACCGGGGTGAGGGGGGACGGGGCATGCTAGTATGCAGCAACATCTCTGAAATGCTATCCACATTGTATGTGATGTAGATTTCAACCATTGTCGTGGTGTGAATCCATGGCTTGACACGGGTTTCGCTCGCACGGAAGCCGCGAAACCGTTCTGTGCAGTGCTTTTACATCAAAGCTGTTAGCTTCTCGGTGTTCATCTTTTTTCATGTTCGCGTCCGTTAGAAAAAGAGAGTGGGCCGATCACGGTGAGAGTGCAGCCAGTAGTAGTGGCAGAGGCTTCAAGCACTCAGCAATGTGAAGCGAAAAGCGCATATATTCTTTAGAATAACCCATACAGCATTTGTTTCAATAAAGAACAAGCAGAGAACAAGCATAGGAACCACATAATTGATGATAAAGCGGCGCCTGAGAACAATGCAAAGCACGTAGCACTCCCGCATACGCTTCCTAGTAAAGATTACTGTTGCACACCCTACCGCACCGACGGCAGCTTGCGGGTGGGTTGTGACGTCCCTATAGCCTTTCATATACAAAAACTTGCCTAGCAACTGATTTCATTATGCCCCGCCATGAAGGGGGGGGGGGGTAGGGGTGGAACTGGTATAATTTTGGCCTGTCAATCCTGTCATTTAGCGTACACCTAAATGTAAGTACATAAGCGTTTTTGCATATCACTTCCATAGAAATGCAGCCGCCGCAGCTGCGGTAAAAGACACGACTCTTAGCTCAACGGCACAGCACCATAGCCACAGGGCTACTATCGCACCCTTTGTCCCTTCCCTGGCACAAGGTAGCCAACAGGAGATAATCTTTGGTTAAGTTTTCTGTCTTTACTTTGCGTCTCCCTCTCTTTGTTGTATGATCGATCTTTGCCCACGTCCCCACTGTGTACGTGAACACATGACAAGTGAAGGCGTCAACGTCAATCTTTAAGAGCATATCCACACCCGTGAAGGCGGAGCTTTCAAGCGACTTTCAAATGACTACCACCGTAAGACGAAAACACTCATAAACGGGAAATTACCTAGGAGTTGAGCAGACATCGCGCAGATTCCTCTAGCCGCCAGGAAGAGGGCTTGACAATAAGCATTTCAAATACGACATATAGGTAAAAAAAAAGGAAAAAAAAAAGACAACTTGCGATGAAGCTAAGTAGGAGCGAACAGATTTTAGTGTTTATGTGGGATGGTAGCACGGTTTGGATGTTCATAATGACGCTCATGCAATATTTTGCAGGTTTTCAGAATCTTTATAATGCAACATGAAATAAAAGTTCAATTTGGAACCGTCTGGGTCCTAAAGGGACTTACAACCAATTTTCAAGGTACCATTTTTTTTTTTTTAGTGCAATGGAACGCTTACCGGTCAGCTTGTTTAATCATGAAGCGGTAACGTGGAAAACGCAGTGGGACATATTTATCAAAATTTTTCGGTCCGCAGTGAGGATGTAGTCGTTCACTGGGAGCATGATGAAAACGGTGATAGGTGAGCGCGATACGCCGACATTAGTGGGAGGCAAACGACAAGCGCGGCCGTAGCTGTGAGAAGTATTATTTTGTTTATCAAGTCACTGTTCCAGCGATTCATGTTTCCACTCGTGCTTTCGTGGTTTCCTGTATAATTGCCTTCGTATTTAACCAGTCAAAACGAAACCAATCGGATCGAAAACGAAACGACGCCTTTACATGTAATACGGAGTTCAGCGTGTTGTCGCAGCCACGCGTGCGTTTTGGTTTCCGAAGCATAGAATAATGCGCTAGTGTCTAATAATATACCAACTGCAATGTTGAGCAATAATGATGATGTACTTAATAACAGTCGACTTACGTACAGTAGAGAGAGAGAGAAAACAAGGGCAGGAAAGGCAGGGAGGTCAACCACTGCAGAACAGCATCCGGTTTGCTACCCTACACTGGGGGTGGGGGAAAGGGGAATAGAAAGAGGAAGAAAGGGAGAGAGTAAGTATTGAGTACTTGTGGGAGGGACACCATACACAAGGACACTATAAACGGTCTCTTAAGCCCGTGTGTTTCAAGTACTGCACTAGTGCACGAATCGCTTTTCGAGCCAGTGACGGGTGTGGCCACGGTCAGAGTATCTTTGACTAGGTGAACGGTCTCGAGTCCAGTCGGCGTAAAGTTGCCCGCAGAGAGAGGCGTTGGACATCATAGCGAGGGCAGGTACACAATAGGTGCTCGATGGTCTCCTCGCGCCCACAGGAGTCGCACAGCGGGCGCTCGGCCATTCCCATACGGTAGGAGTATGCGTTCGTGAACGCCACTCCCAGCCACAAGCGACGCAACAAGGTTGTTTTGCCGCGGGAAAGGCTAGATGGCAGTTGCAGCCATAGCGTGGGGTCCCGTTTACGTAATCTGCAATTGAAGGCAGTTGAAATCTAGAGATTTTGTGACTTCTTGCGAGCAAGTAGGCGAAGTTCTCTGGCAGCGTCCGACCTCGCCAATGGTGTTGGACGCGTCTTGGTATCTTCGTGGGCACACCGGGCAGCCTTGTCAGCTAGGTTGTTGCTGACGATGCCACAGTGAGCAGGAATCCACTGAAATATAATGTGGTGTCCTCTTTCCAGAGCATGGTGGTGCAGTTCCCTGATGTCAGATGTCATCTGCTCGTAAGTTCTGTGGCGTACAGTAATCTCATAATATACATCCGACGTACCAAGATTTCACCGCCAGGCCTCGCCACTTACTGGTTTTTGAGACTTTGTTTGCCCAATTTACAATTATAACCCGCCGCGGTTGCTCAGTGGCTATGGTGTTAGGCTGCTGAGCACGAGGTCGCGGGATCGAATCCCGGCCACGGCGGCCGCATTTCGATGGGGGCGAAATGCGAAAACACCCGTGTACTTAGATTTAGGTGCACGTTAAAGAACCCCAGGTGGTCAAAATTTCCGGAGTCCCCCACTACGGCGTGCCTCATAATCAGAAAGTGGTTTTGGCACGTAAAACCCCATATATTATTATTATTAATTTACAATTATAATTCCTACTTAAATCGCGAACCGCCTACTGGATTCTATCACAACAAATAATGGTCCTTTCATTTCCATCAACGTCTGACAACAAATTCTGGCCTGTTGTCAGTCCCTTTAAGGGAATCGCCTCCAGCTGGCACTGTTTTTGGTGTGTGCATATTTAAAGAGTTTGCGGAAATCTGCAAACGTTCGCTCTGAGACTGCAAAAATGTAGCTGGCCACCGTCTAACCATATTCCTGCCCACTTTTTGCAAGCAACAAAAGTTAGAGATGCATAGGCACTCTTAACTTTCCTTCTACCTCGATTGCCGAAAGAAATGAAATTACGTGGTTGAACGCCCCGAAACCGCAAAGTTGGTTTATGATTGCATACGCCGTATCATATGTGTGTAGAGAAACTGTCTTTCGAGCAAAGGCGTTCTTGCATAGTAGGCGAGGGCGTATCCTAGAGCTCTGTGACGGAAGAAACCTCGCGCAGCGCCGTGTGAACCAAGCTATTTGCTTTAAAAGTGTGCTCCGTGAGCTGAGCTTTCACAGTCAACGCATTTTTTTTTATCTCTCTCTCTGTTGATATTTTCTGCTCGTCGTGGCGTCGGTCGTCACGTCAGCGGACGTTGCATAAGTCCCAGGAACGCGAACGTCGCCAGGGTGTGATCACTCATGTTCCAACAGCCGTTTCTAGCAGCTGTCAGTGGCTTTCGTTCGACGTCCACGGGGGTGTGCTTCAAGCTAAATGTAAGACAGAAGAAGATATGACAGCGCAAACGGCAAGACGAAAGGCGAAAGTTTAGCTCGTGAACTCGGCCTCGCTCCCGTTTTCTAGCGTGTCAACTACGACTTCACCGACGGCTACGGTCTTCTCTACCGATCATGATTGACGTTTACTAAAGCTACGAATGCGAATGACATACTACAGGGCACCAAACACCAGAAACGCCACTGTTTGTGCATTTGGCGGTTACGGTCGCGTTCTACAGCAATGCCTGGTTTTAGCAAACACAGAAAGAGAGGCACGGTAACAGGAATGTTGTTGCTAATAGACGAACCTGCCTCAAAGTAGCTGAAACCATACAAGAAAGCAAGCAAAAGAGAAGGAAAGAAGAAGGGTGAAGAGGCGAGCACGAAATAGTCGCTGGCTACGTTATTTGGAGTGATAATATAGTTCGAAGTTCAAAGTTTATTTCGTTTTTCTGTACAAAGAGAAAGAGCTCCTCCAAACGTAGACAAAGCAAAGCTGAATCACAGAAAAAAAGCATAAGGTAAAAAGAAAAGACAAACACGAGCACGCTGCTAAGCGGCGGAGGAAATGCGATAGGACAACATGGCAAAATACATAGTATAGACAGGTATGTACGTGGATAGCTAAGCCCAACATGTGCATGTCGTCAAAAGTGCATGCCTAATTTAGATCTGCTTAACATGTACTAGCACTTTAATTAGTTATCATCACTGTGACAGCCGCGTAAGAAAATGTTGCACTTAGAAGAATTATGTGCTTCATGTGCGAAAAACGTTGGAAGCGATGCAGGCAAACAGTAAACTTGGGTTGTTTCCTACGCGAAGAAGCTACAGGTGGTAATTGGCGAATTGGGCGCCCTGTTACTGTTTTAAATATTCCTTAGTTACAGGCTTGAAAAGTGCTTGTCATGCTCTATTGAAAAGATTGGCAGCGCAGCTGGTTTCTCACTTTATCTCACTTTTAAATATGAGCTTTTGAAGTAGAATGAACTGAGCCATATCAGCTGTGCTAACAAAGCCAGGCTAGCTTTGAGCGGTAGCTGTGTCGAGACTGTGAATGATCTGCGTTAGAACTCAACTGGCGCTTTAAGCATTGGGAATTGTTTGTTTACTCAGTGACAGTACACGGGCTCGGGAGTTAAGACTGATAATGAGATTTGCAGTAGCCAGTGCAGTTCGGTCAACATCCCTTTGCATGAGAATACAAAAAGAAGAACTGAGTATCTGTTTCCTAAGAGAACAGAAGACTAGACACATCATGTACAAAACAACTAGAATGAAGCATAATTTCATTGAATGGAGCACTAACAAGGGCGTGGCATCGCAACAGAGGGTGATTAATAAAATTCGCTGAAGAAACTATCAGTGTCGCGTAAAAACAGGCTGCGCTGGATGCACGTTCTTGATGACTTGAAGCACAGCGCAGTTTGATTACCCTAAAATTGCGTCTCCAATTCAAAGGGTTACATAAGTCACAAGATAAAAAAAAGAGTTCGGGACCTCGGGTTAGGGATTGCGCTAAGAACCTCCACTGCAATGCACCTATTAACATGGCCCAGCCATTCGAGACATGTTAAACAACGAATGTTTATTTTACTCCGGTAGCAAATGGCTTCATGCCAACTATCGTATTAAGCTATGTACCAACTCGGTGCCATACTGTTCAGTTGAAGACATTCTGCACGATAGTTGGCAGGCCAAATAAAATTCAGACGTTTAGCTCGAATAACATTTATTACACTTCGCGTTAAAAATCATTCATGGTGCTGCGAATACTCTGTGCTGCCTCATTAGTTGTGCTTCATGTTCCCTGCAGTATTTACATATAAGCAGAAACCATTGTTTCCAAACGTGTGCTCCAAGAAGCGCGTACTCAGTGTCACTTTTGCCTGCAGGGGAAGATAAGCACCTCCTACACACTTGCACTTATCGGGCACTCGTGTGTGGAATTCTCAGGCAGCCATCCCATAGACAAAGGCAGGAAGTCGTTGACCGAGTGAGCGGCGGCCTACTGACTCACGGTGAAGCCCTATGGCTTATGTGAGTAAACTTATCCAGCGCAAAAAGGTTCTACATACAACAACGTCTATCAGAATCTATCTCATCGATGAGTCCACGTGCTAACTGCGATCTTTGCTTATAGTGCGGAGTTCGAAAGACTTGCGCAAACTAGGTCTGCTTTCAAGCCACGTTTTGCTGTCGCATCGTCCGAGAAAACGTTTTTTCCGCGGCCACGTAGCCTGCGTCAACGGTTGATTGCGGTGCACGTTGGACATGGTGATATAGGTTATCTACTGCACCAGGAAGCAAGGATGGCGTTTAGACGGAGCCTGTGCATACAGTGCTACAGCTAGGTTGCATTATGGGCGGCATATTCTAGAGGCAACATTTCTAGAGACTCTTGAGGAAGAAATAACCACAGAAATCAAGATCGAGTGGTCACTAATGGACGCGATACCGTTCCCTCTAGAAAATTTCTGATGTAGAACTTCATAGAGTAGTATCTGCTAGCTACACATTACTAATGAATCCAGTGAACGTGCATGTGCATGTTCATCGCACGTGAAGTGCATACGTGCAGATTCATACGTGCATAAGGGCATACTGTACATGTTTCGCCGGATCCGTTTACATGTACAGGCGCCCAAATCTAACCGGCGTGTGCGAGCGGCGACTTTTCCGCGCGTCAGCGCCTTATGACGTCCTTAAGAAGGTACAGGCTAGCAGACGGTGGGCGGAGCTGAGCGCGCTTTGTCCGCATGCGCTTAACCTCAGACTCTTTCCAGCCTCGCCCCGTCATACGGCGCTGACGCATGGAAATGTCGCCGCACGCGCACACCGGTTTAAGATTTGGGTGCCTCTACGTGCATTTCATAGTGTTTTTTTTGTAACCTGTTTGTGCTAAAGTTCGATTTGACCAGGGGGTGTAGCGCCTAAGCGGTTTGCTCACAATCTATCAACTGGCCTTCGTGCTTGTACGATTTTATGGCTGCGCAGTTTTAGTGAGCGGCTGCGTTTTACGAGGTGTCTCCAGAGTATCTCACCTAACTGGCCTGGTTATCATAACGACAGCCATCTGTCTTTACCCCAATACCATCAAAAGCTTCAGATTGTGTTCAAATAGCCATGGCACATACCATATTCAAAAAGAAAAGCAAAGTCGTCGGACTACGGGGAAGATGTAATGTCGTCTAATGTCACTGACATGCTCGCTACGTTTCCCGTAGTAGCACGACACCAACATCATCCCTCTGTGCCGCCATGGAAGCTCTACATACATCTTTTGCCTCAGCTTAGACGGTCACAAACGTTTTCTAAATGATGTTAGAGTACTTGTCTCACTTAGGCTGATATAAATGAAATTTCGGTAAGGTCCATCTATGCGAACGACCAAATGCTTGTTTCCTTGTCATACAGGATGTTTCAGCTAACTTCGGCGAAGTATTAAAAAAATAAACATAGGCCCTACGCCTGTCGTATTGGTGCAGTATTGTTCTGAGCCATATGGAGCAGGTCGCGATATATTTTCCAGTCCGCCAAGCTCGCTAGTTAACAAACATTGAGTAATGAATATTTTAAATAGTAACTCTAGCGAAAAATATTCAATACCAGAGTTGTAGCGCATCTTCAGAAATATCGAATTATTTCGTTTAGGATAAGACAACTGCTCTGCTTTATTTTTCTCCAGCCTTTGTTTGTTTAAAGCGCGCGCAATAATTTAAATATAATACTACCCGTCTGCCAGCTAACGCTCGCCGCTTTTAGTGCCTTCAAATGTAAGTTGAACGAATTAGCAAAAGATGCTCCGCGCACAGAGATCAATTGAACAGGCTGTCGGTGACTGTGACGGGCATTGAGTGACAAAAGGGGCGTACCGTCTTAAGAAAAAAAAATTCTTCAACGAAAATGCGACCGCCACATGCGAATGCGATATGGGATCGGAGGCAGCATTGTTTTTATCTCCGTCGTTCATTGCACTATCAGCATATCAACCTCGACCCCTCCACCGTGTTTCTTCACTGGTCCGAAAAGAAGAAAAAAAAGAATTCCTGAGCTGCGTGAAACGCTGGCTCCGGTCCCATATCGCAATCGCACGTGACAGCCGCTTTCTCGTGGGAGCGTGTGCCGCCTGCGGCACACGCTTACCTGAAACTGTATCTGCATTTATTTCACGGAAGGGGCGAGGGGGAGTGGGGAGGTGCCGGCATACCATGGTGGAACAGATAGTGTTACGTCTCTCAGAACTTGTTGGTCGCATAATTCAGGAACTGTGGATAAAAAAGTTGCACTGGCACTTACGTCTCCTTAGGTGCATTGAATGCGAAAGCAGTGTGATTCTTCCGCGCGATGTACTTTTCACTTGGTCGTTTTTCGAATTGGGCAAAGTCAGTACTGGAAGTCAGCCACTGAAATTTTGGGGGTGGGTCAAGTCAATTTTGGAAGTCGGCCAGGCTGGTTTTGAAAGTGGGCCAACTCAATTTTCGAATTGGTAAAATAAAATTTTCTTTTTTTTTTGGTGTGGGCTACGGTGTCTTGCCAACACCGTGGCGGTTCACCATCTGATTTGGCAGCGCAAGCCGCGGCAGGTCCAGCTCCGGGAACGGGACTTCATCACTTGGTCACACGGGTTTGGGTACCATTGGATTTTATTACCAGACGCCGTATTTTCCGCTTCATTTTGCATATACCACCCTCGCATTAAAAGACGAACGATAAACTATGCAGAGTAAAAGCAGCTAGCGAAAGGTCGTGAAGCGCGAATACCTGCTTGTCGGTGATATAGAAAGAAAGGCCATGCGGATTCGCCTAGCAGCCCCAAACGTGACAGAAGTTGAGCGCGCTCAAACGGATTCCTCAAACGGATGGGGCGATCGCTTCACAGTTCTTCGGACTGACGCCGCCAGCGAGCTGAGATAAATATACGTGTCAGGCTGCAGCGGAGGAGTGGAGCCACTGCGAACAGGTTTAAACCGGCGAAGACGCGCTGGCGCCACGCGGAGTGAACGTAGCACGCCACCGCACTGACGTTCCAACGGTGATTGCAACGCGTGCGAGCAGCTACCGGCAAGGATATACGCGAGTCTCACATGTGCGGCGCTCCGACTCAGAGCCCCGGCCTCTCTCTCTCTCTCTCTCTCTCTCGTTTGCAGCCTCCACTCATCTCCTTACTTTAACCCCAAATAGCTACACGTGACGGGTTCAACGCATGCAGCGCTAACCGGCTGCCACTGCGAAAGCTGATCCCGCCAACGGGCTTTACGTTGCACAAAAGCTATCAGCCAGCGATGGAACTGGTGCTCGGTTTTGCGAATGTCTGTCGCGAGCGTTGAGGACTTAAAACGAGGAATGGTTTGTTTGGGGGACTAATTGGGCTTAAAATTTATTGCTCGGTGTAAGCCCCTTCCTTTCGCAAACCGTATAGACTGCTGGCAGATAAGGCTATATTATATAGCTTCTGAAGAATTCGAGGAAACCTGTTATGTTTTCTGCTGTAAATAGAAAAATATACGCTAAACTTTGTTTTTTTTTTAGTCCTGGATATGCAAAGATTTGTAAAATATTTTAGACAAATGGAACACCTTGTCATTTCATTGCTTAATAGAAGGAGTATATACAGGCACAGAAAAAAAAAGTGTATAGGGTTGGCAAAATATTTATTTAAAAAAATTAAATTATGAGGTTTTAGGCGCCAGAATTTAAGCACTGTTTGATTATTAAGCACGCCTCAGTGGAGGACTCCGTAATAATTCGGAGCACCAGGGGTTATCGATAGTGCATTTAAATCTACGTGCACGGGTGTATTCGCAATTAGCCCCCCCTCCCCCCCCCCCCACCCCGCCCTCAAATATTTATTTCAGACAATTTTTAGCAGCCTTAAACTTAAAATTGACGGTATCGTGACACATTTGTCATGCACATTTTCTTTCGCGCACAACAGAATTATCACAAACAAGAACTAGTGCGTCTGTATGATCAATACAGGCTGAATTTCATTACCATTTTCTGTCGTGACATTCTACATGTTTGTTTGTTGCTCAGCGCAATGTTTGAAAGAATCCTACAAGATCTACGGAACACTTACAAGTGACCAATCGTATCATATCTTAGCATATTATCTTGTCCTAAGTTAGGCAAGCAATATTTTCTATTAAAGGTTAATAACAACTATATATTTAAGTAGTATCAGACAAATTCGAACGGTGAACAAAAAAAAAGAAACAGAAGTTCCTCACAGCATACAGAACAGGATTCTCGTGAACATTCAATATTGCCTAATATTTGGAGCGCATCCATGCAGGCATAATTCGGGAGGTGCCCATCCCACCACCCTACAGACGCAGTATTTATGAAACCAGTCATTTTTCTAAATCAGTAAACACTCTATAGGAGGTTGTTCTCAGAAACAACCGTGATAAGAAAGTCTTGTCTTAGATTATTCGCTCCGGCACGCCTAAGATATTCTGTGAACATTTCTTTTTACTTGTGTGATATGCAACTATTTACCAAATAACATTTCAGATAGTTACCTTGTGGTCAGTAACCTTCAGCTTGAAAATACAAAACTCAAACGTCCACGCAAATAACCTAAAATATGAACCCCTAGAATTCTGGAACGGTGGATAGGACGACATAAAGCTGGATACGAGAAAATGGCACGAAGTAGGTAAACTAGCTTAATTTGAAATGCCACAATCTCTAAAGAGTTTTATCACTCATTGAGGCAGGAAGAAGTCATGCATTAGAAATTTCCTCATTTTGGTATAGACTACAGAACATACCGTGTCGGTATAGCCAACATTAGTTCTGGGTTCTATAAATCCTTGTTTGGGTCGAGTGCAGCAGCTGCGTTTTCTCACCAGCTGGACTACAGATCCTAATAGTTAGCAAATACGTATAATAATCTTTCTCTGGGCATGTCATTTCAACTGTTGACCTAGGCAGTTCTTTTAACATAGTATATGGAGTGTTAACTCCATATAAACTTTAACGTTAATGGAACGTTAACCAAGCACTTAAAAAAAAGCGAAAAAAAAACAGGGTGCAACCTATGACTATAAAATCTACGGTGTGCGGCCGTTTCACCTCTTTCTTTCTTTCTTTCTTTCTTTCTTTCTTTCTTTCTTTCTTTCTTTCTTTCTTTCTTTCTTTCTTTCTTTCTTTCTTTCTTTCTTTCTTTCTTTCTTTCTTTCTTTCTTTCTTTCTTTCTTTCTTTCTTTCTTTCTTTCTTTCTTTCTTTCTTTCAACAGTTTGACTAATGTTAGTTGGGACACCCAGTATATACACAAACCTCTGCTGCTCAGCAAGAGGTCGCTGGTTCGATGCACGGTCTATTTACATCAGGGCGAAAGTCAGAAAACTCGTAGACTCCGTATCTTAGGCATATGTTCTTTAGCGTGCACTCCACGCTAGGTGGTCCAAATCAAATTACAATGCATCACTGTGACCGTCCCTATCCATTGTGAAGTTTAGCGAAAGTATGCTCCAGAATTTAATTAAAGCGAAGCTTTTAAGATATGCTTTCCCCACTATCGTGTCCGCGTGTAGGAAAAAATCCCGTAGATAGTGCCATGCCAGGCCGAGCCGCGGTGGAGGTGGCATAGGCGCGAAGCACTCCTTATACGTGGGCCGATCCCGAAGACAGGGCAATACCGGGCTGACTCACGGCGGAAGCGCAGTTCGCCATTAAGGGGCCCACTTACACAGCTTCGCTGGTCATCCTTCTTTACAGAGTGAAAGGGCACTGAGTTTTTATGCGAACCATATTACTAGAGCTCAACCCAGCTCCTCAGGCGCGGCGGTGTCACCTTCAATACCACGTGACACCGTGACGTCACGACAGAGGAGAAACGGGGCTCCAACTCGCGCCGTCGCTCGCGGCGTCGCCTTCAAGGCTGACCACGTGACACCGTGACGTCACGACAGAGGAGAAACGGGGCTCCAACTCGCGGCGTCGCGAGCGACGGCGAGCGATATACGGCGAGCGAGATATAAGCAGCTGCGCTTGCCTCTGCTAGACACTCACGAGGTGAGATGCCTCCTGGAGACAGAGCTGCTCGTTGGAATGAGAAGCGAAGGTTGCGGCGTGCTACAGAGACTGTTTCTAGGTGGCTTTGCTACGGCGCAGCGACTACGCGCCCCGCATCGGACGCGGTGAGCGTCGAGCAACGCAGCGTTCGGCGCGACAACGAAATGTGCGCCTGAGCAAGCGCCGCACGCCTGAGCCGACGCCGACGACACCGGAAATGCGACACGAGCTCCTTAACGCTGTCGCGTTAAAATAAAGGCTAGTATGCTTCGCATCCTGGACTTAACCTTAGCTAAGCCACAGCCAGTTTTTTGATTATGTATACATATACACGTGTTAAATGTAAAAAGGAATAAAGGGCAGTTACAATCGCTCCTAAATTTGAAAGTGAACGAAGTGTCGCTGGAATACTACCAACTACTCAAGTAATGATGCCAACGTAGTGATCTTCGAGGACATTTGCGGTCTCTTGCGTCATTAAACTGAACACATCACCACTTTTTGCACAAATAAAAGCAACAAAAGAGGCGGCTGTTCATGATGACTGTTTACGGTAATGCATTTATCATTGAATCAATATAGCAACACAACGTGTTGCCACAGTCGAAACGTGTTACTCATGAGGCGTGAGCTGTATCGGGACTCCTACCTCGCGCGTCCTTAAAACAGTCGACGCTGTCTAGCGGCGGCGCCGCCGCAAAGCCTGCACATGGCCTCCGAAATTCGTGGCGCGCCGGTGCGCTCCGAACGCTTAGAAACGCGCAATGCGGCAGCCCGGGCTTCACTCTCGCGCTTCTTTCTAAACACACGGCGCCACAGTGGCCACCGAGTAGTTCACGCGGGGCTTCCGACACGAGTAGCGTGACGCGCGGGTGCATGCGAACGTTGGGAATTGTTCGCTAGCTTGCCGTACACCCAGCGGCCCGTGTACAATGACCTAAGTTGGCGAGAGGTTCATTGAAGAGCAACACGTGCCCAGTGCATTCATGGTTGAGCTCGCTAAAGCGTTGGCGTGAAAGACGTTCGTTGAAAAGCGGCGCATAACCAGTGCGTTTGTAGCACAACCTCCCAAACATATGTAAGGTTGCTGTCCTTGAGGAACCCGTATGTCGAGGGTTCGATTCTGCTTATCATCGGATAAATCTAGAGGATCGTTTTTGTAATTCTAGAGTGGGCACATACACAGTGACCCAAATTGACGAATGCAAATTCGATGCCAAATTGGCATCCAATAGGTTCATTTAAGACCAGTACAGACCAACTTCCGCATACGCAGTGCTCCAAGTGGCGTCGAAGAGTTTCATTGAAGAGCGGCACTTGCCCATTCCCACATCTACGGTGACCCATGTCGGTGGCAACGAGGTTCGTTTAAGAGCTGCACATATAGGTACGTTGCCCAAAAGTGCTCAGTGACCAAGTTGGTCCGACGGTTGACCTCGAACCCTGTTCCCTCAGCATAGCAGTCGAGTGCTTCAGCCATTCGACCATAGACATGATGGGTTACGCCCCATGATGACGCCACATGGGTTACACAGTAACCCATGTGGCGGGTAAGCGGTTAGATAAAAAACATGGATAGTCAGCCCCCGGAATGCCCGTTAAGTGACACGAGAATCAAAACTTTAATCATTGCTGTGCTATTTCAGTTCTTGTTTGAGTCGCCACACACTCAAGAACATGCATTTCTTGCTACTTGAACTTTACATTTCGTGTTGCTACTAAACCTTCCCTGTTTAGATAGGTGCACGCCTCATAAAAAAAAATTCCTTGTTCTCTTTTATTTAATGACGCAGGTAGCTGCTACCACTGTATTAATTACTGTGTTTTGGTTAGAAATCCCAGCGTTTCTTGTACACATGTGAAACTGTTTGTTTATTGTGTCTCGCTTAAAACATTCGAACACCTCTGCGTTCGCAGTAGCGTTCCAAACTCCATTTATGAGAGGTGACATTTAGGTGAACTGTGAACGATGCATCTTCGTGGAAACAGCGTAAACTATGTACACAGGACCAAGAAATGACATGGAGAAAGGAAGGGTCCACCCGAGGAGGTTAAAGAAAACTTGGGTCCACCACGGCAGCGGCTGGCTTTTAATGTATAGTGTGTAAAATTTGCCCTGTTTTCAGATATATGGTTAGTTCACACGCTTGCCCGTATGCTCTCACCTTATGATGATCTCTGGCGGTATACATATAAGGCAACGCGGCTTCAGAAACTACGGCAACTGGTCCCCTGAGTGATTCACTTGGTTGGAATGTTTGCTTACGGGCATCGTAAGCGGGTTTTCCACATGTGCGAAAAATGTGGCTGTGGAAAGAGTGAGATGTGGTTGTCACTGGGCGCTGTAAGGAAGTAGCACGCATATGCGGTAGGACGGGGCTGCATTCCGTATTGTAAAGGTGGCAAATATAATAGAAGCGTAGGTTGAGTATTGCTTAATCAGAGATAATGTAGTCGGGCGCAAAATATATGACTTATAACCTTGGTGGTGCGCCAGCCATAGAAGGAGATGTAGCCAACGTATATGGGAGGAAGCGTCACACCTGTTCGTTCCGTCACAGACTTTCTGCGCTTTTGATATATAAATATAGGCTGCGCAATCGGTGGCGTGCCTTGTACGTGATTAAGCGCCGGCAATGACAACAAGAGTGCTTCGTCATCGTGACTCGCTTAGAGTGGAACTACCCTTAAAGGCGAGTTGTCGAGTTCGTAATACATCCTTTATTTAGAAAAATTCCGAAAGGGAACTGCTTGAAGTGAACAGTTAGGGTTGCTCACCAATGAAGGACTCACTGAAGTTCTAAGAGTTCTTCGAGAATAGGAATTAAGCATGGAAATATACGAAAATATGCCGCCCCTTGTGCATAAACATATCAGGTTAGGCGGTAGCTGTTAAGTAAAATCGATCGATAGGGTCTGTGAGTAGGTGAACAGAACAAACATCCGACTTTATATATATATATATATATATATATATATATATATATATATATATATATATATATATATATATATATATATATATATATATATATATATATATATATATATATATAAACGAAAATTTTCGCAAATCGACATATATCATACTTTTCTAGTGTAAATATTTCTTGTTGGCCTACTATGCCCTTATGCAGATTAAAGCACTGCTTCCCGAACCCTGCCACCACGTGACTCACCATAAAAACAGAGCATGAACAGCGAGCCTCCCGCTTTGGAACCCTCACTCGGATTCTAGCGCTGGCATAAGCGTTCACTAATGAAGCATTCCGAGAAATATTTTGGTGCTGATATTGGAAGTGCTCACTCTGCGCAGTCTTTGTCCAACGTGTACGGGCCACTTCGCGGATTTGCCACAAATGCCGTTCAGCAGTGTTGTACACTTTCTGCAGCATTCCTTACATTGCACACTTCTGGACGGTCAGAACGAACGTTCGTTTCGTTCCTCACGGCATTGGAACTGATAATAAAGCAAAGCAACTGGCATAAACAGCCTGAGGGTCGAAGGCAATGACACCGTAGAGTGTATGTCAAAAGTGCCACTGCAGGGTCAACCTGCCATATCTTGTGGCGCTTCAGCCATCTTATAAGTGTTCCGTAAAGTTATTTCTAGCTTCTTTTTCTCTTCGGAACTCTAAAAGCAGTCTCTTAATAGGGATGTCGTTTTCGCCGATGTGCAACCATACAATAAACAGTCAGTTGGTCATAGTAAGAATGTGAGGTAAGAAGCTTCATCTGTGAGCTAAGCTTTCCCATATAGATCACGTTCAAAAAATTAAAAAGGGGTTGTAAACAACTGCAGAACTTCAATAACCACGCGCTTTGCATGTACTAATAAGAAAATGAAACAAGAGACATCACAATCTACCGAGACCTGCCGATGTTTGAGCCTAAAGAACGCCAACTATTTTTTGTCCTCTTGATTAAGCAAGAAAAGGAAACCGATGCATTCTGAATACACACAAGGATCAGCAGAAACACAATTATGGTAGGTAATTATTATGGTAGGTAATAATACTCATCGAATCAATTTTTCCACCACATATTAAGGAGCACTATAGTTGTCCTATGTTCCACAAACTTCACAAGAGAGATAGAGAGATATGTACATTTATTACTTTCAAAAAGTAAGAAAAAATAGGCGATATTTTCCTACAGAGGAGTATTGTGTTGGTCAGAGTATCCTTCGTAGTGTGCTAGCCTATGCCACTACAATGAACCGGTGTGTCCACTGCTGTCGACATCAACCCTGCGCGCTTTCTTAACATTCGTAAAAGTCCATCCCGTCGTCTGACCATCACGCCTCGAGCGAGAAGACAAAAGAACCAACAAACATGCCCAACAAACTTCTTTTTTTGCAACAAATCCTAGTTTTGAGACTTCAAACACATCTCAGTGCGCGTTTGAGCTGAGGTAGGCATTGGAAATTCAGGCGGATGTCAGAGCGGAATAAGCCGTGTAAGAATTAGGTTCGGCAACGGAAGCGTAAGGCTGTGGCGAGGGCGATGTCGCTAAGATCGACTGTACAGCTTTGCTGAGAGTGAAGTCCGTGAAGTTCCTAATCGGTGTCCCCTGCTCCAAGTGAAAATCTGGCTTGGTAGAGTCCCGAGGGTCAGACCAATCATTCTGACATCTTTGAAGTGCTGTAAAGATGTTATTGGCAACTGCTGTGTGTTTGACAAAGACGAAAAAAACCTGAGCAGCAGAACAAGCACTTCCATTCTGAATCGCACTGGACGATGCAGCCGCTGTTTTGCTGACAGCTTCGCCGTCGCCTTCCTGACTAAATGCAGAGGCGACGGCCCACCTTGTCAGCCACCGTCACATCATCGTACAATAATTTCCTTCTGTTTTTGTCTGAGGGCTCTGAACGACAAGCTAATCAAGAGTGCCCCTTTCCATAAAGTTAGAAATTTGTAAGAGATGTTATAATGGTCCGTCTAGACAGGAGCAAACAGCATGCATCGAGAAAAGAGAACAATGTGCTCTAATGGGAACTAGCATAAAACTTTCTGATACGGTGTGTCTAAGGTAACAAAAAATTTGCTATTTTAAGTGTGAATGTTCTGAAGGTTAGAATTCAGGTTAGAATTCAGTCAATGAAGTGGCTGTCTTGCACTGTTTTAATTATTCAAATTCTTACGGCGTAAACAATACTGGGGAGTAAGGCGAAGGCTGTTTGTTTTGCGTTTGGTTGGGAGCCAGCTTAAGATTCTTTTAACAAGACATCGCATGCAGACAGATGGGTTCGTTGAACTCTAGCGCTTCACAGATTATTGCTTGTAGCTGATATAATGTTCGCCAAATAATTATCTGCAAGCAGCTGTAGTAATAAAGCAAATATTTTCTGTGGCGTTGTGTATCATGTTAATATGAACTCTCTCTTGAAAACTGCGTATATCATCACTGGCTTCATCAGGGCCGATGTAAGATTTTGCTTCGTGTCTGGGAAGCAGAATTTGAATAAAATGGGAACTAGGCGGGCCTTCTAACAACTAACCTTTAACGATAAAATTCTCGAGTAAGCCCTAACGTTAAACATTAAAATTAAATTATGGATTTTACGTGCCAAAACCGCGATGTGATTATGAGGCACGCCGTAGTAGGAGACTCTGGTAATTTGTACGACATGGGGCTTTTTAACCTGCACCTAAATCTAAGTACACGGCTGTCTTCGCATTTCGCCACCATCGAATCGCGGCCGCCGGGGCCGGGATACAATCGTGCGACCTCGTGCGTAGTAGCCCAACACCATAGCCACTAAGCAACCACTTCGGACCCTAAAGTTGAGCTGTTAGTTACCTTAAGAAGTAATAGTTGAAAATAAGTAGCAAAATTTGATCTGGCCTTTTATATTGCCAATATGCCTGTATAGTGATGCCATGCTGAAGTTTTTGATGATGTCTGGAAGGATGCAGGTAAATACCATAATACACTCTTCTAATGCTTCTTGTAACTACAGGTACATCAACACTACACGCAGCACTTAAATCTTCTGCACGTACGATGCTCGTTTGTGTCCTGTTCATTAGCGTGAAGCAACAACGTGCGAGAACCTCTCAAGCCAGACAAGTGTAAGTTATTCGTACAATAAGACACGGTAAAAATGCACTAAATAAAAACTCGGCATATCAGTTCATACTCACCAAAGTTCCTCCCATACTATAACTAATCGAATCCACGGTATGAAGTTTATTACTAGAAGAGAATTAAGGCCAACTGTTTTTTTTTCCTTTGTAACAGGCCTCAAGTGTTTGAAAAGACCGTGTCGAAGAAGGCGGATGCAACAGTTTGGCGCGAAATAAAAAAAAATTGTCTTCAATCTTGCCTACATCTTTGACCCCACCTATTTAAGTGCTCTAAACCTATTAACATACCAACAGGCCCGAATAGCAGCTCTTGTCCAGTATATATTTTTCAATTTCCTGCCGACAGCCCTGACCCGCAATGCTAATATGACGTCATGAATTTCAAAGTACCTGCTAATATTTCGGTGCTTGCCGCGCAGGTAATGTTTCTCTACACTCTCGAAACGGTGAAAGCGTATTCTTACTGTAAAAGCCTAATTTACTAATGAAGCTCAACTTATTTTTACAGTTTAGTGTCCGTCCTTTGAAAGTGATTCAGAGAGAGAGATAGAAGGGAAAGGTAGAGATGGTTAAATGGAAGAGAAACGTTTGGTTTACTACCCTAATCTGGGGGATAAGAGGGCAACGAAACACGGAAATAGCGCAACAAGAAATGTTCCTGCACTGCAGCCTAGTTATTTCACAGCAGGAGGATAAGTAGGAGTTGGTGTATTGCTTAAAAAAAAATATGGGGTTTTACGTGCCAAAAGCCCGGGTGTGTTGCTTGCTAGGGATGGACCTTTATTTCGCAGGAAAATCGTTTTTCCCCTAATATGCAGCGTAACCTTTCCGAACCACGTGGCAAAATATAAAGTTTTTTACAACACTTTGAGGGAAAGCAGTGAAACAGAAACAAACAGAAATGTACTGTAGCACGAATCACATTTATTGATTTAATGTTCTAAAAAGCGTTTCTTCCTTGGACAACAGCTTTGCTACTTCAAGATCGCAAACGTAGTTCCTATATATAAAGCTGCTAGAGAAGCTTCTTTCTTTAGAAAGCCATGAAAAAAAAAAATGTTTCCGTGATCTGTTGCCTGATTTCACTGACATGTATTATTTACAACATTTTCTTGCACATCATTGCTTAGCATATTTACGGATAGCTCTAATCAAATAAGGTATTATTCTACACGATACGCACACTTTAGCGTAGGCGAAAGCCAACTTAAACTCTAGAAATGTGTTTGAGCGCGCTGTTTACGGTAGCCTAGTTTCAGGAAGATAAATAATCACCCTCATTCTATACTCGTCAACTTCGTCACAATTTAGATATGTCTTATCGCTCCGTTCCGGGGCCTGTGATACACATAAGTTAAAGACAAACAAATAAATATTTCAATAAATAAACATTCGATTTTGGTCACGCTATTGCAGAATCGCACTGCGCGCCGAATCCGGAGCGCTCCATCTCGAGGCCTTGCACGTGCCGTTGCCAGATGTTTCCACAGAACGCCGTAAAGGCCCATTGCGCTTGTGCAGCGCTGCATGCGAACGCTGAAGCACCTTCGAGATAGCGCGGTGTGGTCCTCATATCGTTTGCAAAATAAAGCTGTGCGTGCAAATTCTGAAGTGCTGTTAGCAAAGGTTGCCTGCGTTCGTACGGTGCGGCTCGGTGGACCGATAGACAAGCGGGACATTTGTTGACATAGCGCTGGCTTCGACGTAAAACCGGGTCGTTCCGTCGTAAGCATCTCGAGTGGGGAGTTCGGCCTTCGCTGATTCTCAGGAGAAAATCGCGTGCGCTTTATTTACCGTGAAGTGTGTTTCCTCAGAAAGTTTACTAAGCGAAAAAAATTAATTACTATGGCAGGATATTAAAGTTAACACCTTACGGTGAACTGGCAATCATAAAAAATTTCATAGAAGCGATTTATTTCTCCAAAGTTTTCAATTTTTTTAATCCATCATAGTGGTCGTAGCTTGATATAGATGTAACTGATATTGTAATGTATACTGTTTCTGAAAAAAAAGTAACCACAATATTACTATATTTTTAAACATTTAATTAAAAAACTCAGAGCCCTCCGACTATGTGAATAAGGAAGACCGGCGAAGCTGCTTAGCACACGACACAGAGGTGACCCACAATATTGAACAAAGGTACGAACATACTTATTCTCCTAATTTGTGGTCATCGCGGCGATATGGGTAAGTATATTCGCGTGTCACCTCTCTTATTAAATGTCTCCATGACGTAAGACAATGATTGGCTCAGTGGTGGTGGTGATAAACTTTATTGAAAGGGGGAAGGGTAAAGAGGGACGTGGCTGAGCGTTAGGGCTCAAGTAAGGCCCTGGGCCTGCTTGGCCTTTTCCGCCCAGTCCACCAGTTCCAATTATCGGTCGACGTCCCCGGAACTGAGCCAGGCTGTCCAGTCAGTCTCGCTGCTGACGGGGGGATGAGAGAACGGGAGCGAGGTGCATTCCCACATTATGTGTGTGAGTGTTCCTGTTTCTGAACAGAGCCTACATTTGTCGCTTTCCCTGCCCCCTGTGATTTTGTTAATGTATTTTGGGTGTGGGTATGTATTTGTCTGAAGTCGCCGAAACGCGACCGCTTGCGTTTTGTCGAGTTGCTTGGCCGGTGGTGGGAGCGCGCGACGCCTCAAGCGATACCGATGGGCTATTTCATAATAAGTCTCGCAGGGCTCCTCGTGTGTCTCCTCCTCGTTCACGCCGTCCGCATCCGCGGACGAGGCTCGGCGCGCGAGATCTCGAGCCAAACTGTGAGCCGACGCGTTGCCGGGCACAGCCGCGTGAGCGGGGGTCCACACGAGGGTTTTCAAGCCGCTTAGGGGGCGTCGTGTGAGGACATGGTACGCCTGTTTGCAAATTCTACCACGGACGAAATTGCCGATGGCCTGCTTGCTGTCGCTGATGACGGTATTTGCGTCCGCATGCATGGCCATGGCAATCGCGGTTTCCTCCGCTTCCACCACTCGGCCAGCCGTGATTGTTGTATGTTCTAGCAGTCCTCCGTTGTGATCAGCTACCACCGCAGTCATGAGGTCGCCGCGAGGGTGTCTGGCTGCGTCTGTGTAGACCACTCCATCTTGCGAGCCATAGCGTCGCCAAATGGCTTCACTACGGGCCTGCCGACGGCCCTGATGGAACTCGGGGTCCATGTTGCGGGGTAGAGGTGGGGCATAAATATGCCCCCTCACCTTTCGCGGAATCGTAACGTACTCTGTATTTTCGGGGATATCCTCGAGACTGAGCTTCCGGAGGACTGTGCGGCCAGCCGGGGTTAGCGAGAGACGACGGACTTGGGCTGTGTGGTGAGCGTCCAAGAGCTCCTCGATCGTGTTATGCATGCCTAAGGCCTCTAGCCTTGCGGTGGCCGCGTGGTCCGGAAGGCCCAAGGCTGCCTTTGTGCTTCGTCGGATCATGGTGTTTAATTTGGCTAAATCTGTGACTGCGAGTTTGACATATGGTGTCGAGTACATGGTTCTGCTGGTTATGTATGCCTGCACAAGTCGAAGCAGATCGCCCTCGCCCATGCCGTGGTGCCGATTAGCCACCCGGCGAATGAGCTGTAGTGTGTAGTTGGTCGCCCTCTGGAGTTTCTTTAACATGAGCCCGCAGCGCAGCGTGTTCTGAAAGTCTAGCCCCAATATTTTGATACTGGGGCGCTCCGGGATGGTAAGTTCTCCGACTTTAAGCTCAAGGAAGCGCCTTCTCCGTGGTAATCCCCTGGGACAGCTACTCCTGCTGGGCTTGATCAGGAGGTATTCGGATTTTTCCGGTGAACACGTCAAGCCCCTTGACTCCGCATAAGCTTGTACGACGTCGATGCCGCGTTGCATGATCTCTTGAAGAGCTTGTGGATCATCCGCCGCTGCCCATAACGTCACGTCGTCAGCGTAAAGGCTGTGGTGAAGCCCAGGGATAGAGCACAGCAGTTCCGGGAGCCCGCGCATCGCCGCGTTAAAGAGAAAAGGGGAGATGACTGATCCCTGCGGCGTGCCTCGGCTCCCCAGCTCTATAAATTCAGTTTCATGTTCGCCGACTTTGATCCGGCACTTCCGGTCGGTGAGAAAGTCTCGGACGTATTGGTACGCACGGTTTCCGACACCCAGTTGGGTCAGGCCCTCGAGCACCGCTGCGTGGGCGACATTGTCGAAGGCCTTCTTCAGGTCGAGGCCCAGGAGGCACCGGAATCGGCGAGCGTCCGCCGGACTTTCGGGTTGCATCACCTGCCTTTTTACCTGAAGGAGCACATCTTGGGAGGACAGGTGTGGCCTGAAACCAAACATAGAGTGGGGTAACTCGTCCCCATCTTCTACGTGTTCATTGAGACGGTCTAGGACCACGTGCTCCATCAGTTTGCCGACGCATGATGTCAGTGAAATCGGCCTGAGGTTGTCCGCATTGAGTGGTTTGCCTGGTTTTGGTATAAAGACGATCGTTGACGTCTTCCACTCTTCCGGGATGGCGCCCGTCTTCCAGCATTCGTTCATGAACTCTGTGAGCTGCTCCATTGCGGCCTCGTCCAGGTTGCGTAGCATCTTGTTGGTAACGCGGTCCGAACCCGGCGCCGAGTTCGTCCGCAGCTTGTAGGCGGCTGCCGACACCTCAGCGAACGTAATGTCTTCGTCTATGTGCGCGTTCGGCCGGCCCTGGTAGGCCGCAGGTAACGGTGTCTTGAGTTGCGGGCCGATGTACTTGTCTCGCATCTCTGCCAGGAACGTCCCCGGGTCCTGAGCATGCCTGTGGATTAACTTGGCCATGTTTCTTCTGCCTTCGACCCTGGTGGTGTCCGGATCCAGGAGGTGGCGTAGGAGGTGCCACGTCCGGGCTGAGCTGAGGCGTCCCCTCATGCGATCACATATTTGGTACCATTGCTGCCGGGTGACCTCGGTCGCGTGATCGGAGATCTCTGCGTCGAGTCGAGTGATTCTTTCTTTTAGGGCTTGGTTATCTTTCCCCTGCTGCTGCCAACGCCGGAGCATGCTCGATCTTGCCTGCCACATGTGGAGCAGCCTGCTGTCGAGGTTGGTGGTTTCCGGGGCGTCCTCCGGGTCAAGATGTTCCGTATGCTCTTCCACGTCGGCCAGCAGTTGGCTCGTCCAGGATGAGATATTGGCGATGGACCCCTCATTGGCTCGCATTCTTCTGGACTCGCGGAATTTGTCCCAGTTAGTAACCGAGAAGCGATGCTGCCGCCGACGCTTGCCGCGTGCATAGATTTCCGTGTGAAGGATGCAGTGGTCGCTTCCCAGAGTTTCGCCGGTGTTCGTCCATGCGTAGTCTTGCGAGTGGACGACGAACGTCAGGTCAGGGTTAGTGTCTACCTGACCTCGGCTGCCGATTCTGGTGCGGGTGGTAGTATCGTTGATTAGCGTGAGGCCCAGCTCTTGCGCGGCTTCTGCTAGATGTCTACCCTTGCGGGTGTCGCCCAGGTATCCCCACAGAGTATGACCGGCGTTGAAGTCCCCAACGATGAGCAGGGGGCAGTCGCGGCTGACTTTGAGGGCCGAGCGAAAAATCGCATCGAGCTTCGGGTCTGCATGCGGGGCGACGTATACGTTGAGGATGAATAGGCTGGGATCTGACGTGCGCGTTGGGATGATCTCCACGAAAACGTGGGGGATGCCCGAGGGGGGAGAAGTTTCGATGTCGTGGATCGCCGTCACCTGTTCTCGGCGAACGAGCGTAGTGACTTTCTTAGAGTTGTTACGGCAATGGAAAGCCCTGTAAGAGGAGAGGCCGGCTTCCATGTTGACTTCTTGTAGCGCTATGATATCAGGTTTGTATGATTCTTGCTGTGCCGTGTTATTAACATGCTGGTGAAGGTTAGCCTTCTTCTTTTTGAATCCGCGGCAGTTCCACTGCCACACGTGATAGGTGCTATTGGTTGTTACAGCCATGTTGATTGTTGGGGAGTGTGTGGACGGCCAGGTCCAGGCGGGATGGGCGGAGGACCGCCGCTGCGCTGACGGGTGCCACCTGAGGAACGACCGCGGGGTGAGGGAGAGTCTGCTCCGGCTGGACGGGCGCTAATTTTGGGATGTATTGTGCGATTTGTGCGACCTGTGCGGCTAGCGTGTTGTGGTTCTGTTCGAGTGCCGTCATGCGGTTCTCTAACTGCTGGAAGCGTTCAAAAATCGCAGGAAGGATGGCGTCCATGGCCGCCTTGACCGCGCGTTCAACGTGTTGCTCTACGCGTTTCATTAGGTCTGCGTCCTCAATTGGGGCTGTAGTGGGAGTCCTGTGAATGAGGCTGGCTTTTCGTTTGTTCGGTGGACCCTGGGAGTCCATATCGGACTCTTCACTTTCGGTAGTTGTTGGTATGCTAATAGGCACCGAAGTCGGTGAGGGAACTGATAGGGCGCTAGTTGCCGTGCTAGGGTGTCGGTCCCTGTCCACTGGTTGTGGGAAGCAACCCCTCTCGTAGGCGCGGATCTTTGTATCCTGTTGTGCGATCTTTGTCTGCATGTTTTGGATGGTTTGCTGTAGACTCTTAACTGTGTCAAGTGTAACTATTTCGGGATGCACCTCGCTCCCCCTCCCTGCCACTATGCTGGCCCAGTTTCTTTGGGACGTCACCTGTGATTGGGCTCCTTGTTGGTTTCGTTGCTGATGCTGCTGTTGGCCCCGGCCTCCACGGTTGGCTTGGCTCCCCGGCTGCTGCCTCGGGGCGCTCCGCGATCTCGACCGGCCGCAGCGGCTCCGGCTCCGACCTCGGCTCCGGCTCTGACCCCGGCTGCTTGACCGACGTCTTCCGGCCGTGGTGCCGCTGTCACCGGTCGACTCCCCGTCCGCGAAGGAGACTGACGACGAGCGCCTCTCCCTAGACCGGCTGCGGTGGTCGTCACCCCGTGGCTGTGGTGGATGAAGCTGCTCTTCCCGCTCTCGAGCCTGCCGATCGCGGCGCTGGCGTCGGCGCTGGCGGATGATGAAAGGGGTCTCAAACTTCTTCCGGCACTCCCGGCTTCCCGTGACGTGGCTCTTGCCGCACAATAGACAATGTGGCGTGCACTCGTGCCCGTCGGTCGTGTCGGGTGCTCCGCATTCTCTACACTTCTTGGTCGTGCCTCGATTCGGACAGACGTCTTCTCGATGCCCGGTCTGGTAGCAAATCAAGCAGGCTTGTACTCTGCGCCGAAATAAATTGCATCGGTGCCATGCCCCGCCGTACATGACGTAATGAGGAACTTCCTGTCTCCTGAAGACCAGCAGGACGGTTTCGGACTCGCCTAGACGGCGGAACCCCACTATGTCGGGATTCATGCCGCTCTCGGACAGATTCTCCTGAATTTGCTGTTGGGTGTGGTGCGGAGGAATTTGGCGAATAATGCCCTTCCCTTGATCTTCAGTTGGGAAGTAAGCATTAATCGGATAGGTTTGACTTCCCACCTTTAGCGCCGATAGCTTCGCGTAACTGTCGGCTCGGTCCCCATCCTCGGTACCCACGACAACGAAGTTGCCGACAGCGTCCAAACGTACCATGTCCTTGCCGCAAGCTTGCTTTGACAGTCCCGTGGAAACACACAATGCCTCCATGACGGCTGATGGGCGTTGTCCGGACACATTAAAACCACCGCTGATTCGCAACACCACTTTGAAGTAGTGCGGAGGGATAGGGGGCTCCCTCGGGTGCTTGGGACGTCGCGCCGGGTTAGGCCTAACAACGACTCCGGCCGTGCTCGCCTTCTCGCGGGGCGAACTTGTCGCCGACGTGCCAGCTGTGGAAGGCGACGATTCCCGAGCCATTTCTGATGGTCATAGTTTTTTTGCACAATGGAGCAAGCTGTGGTAGAAAACGAACGCACGAGCAGTGGCACTTGAGCGTTTGCGCGTTCGACGCGGAGAATGTTTGAAGAGTCCTTTTTAAAAAAGTTGTACGAAACATTTTTTAAAGACCCCCTCTCCTACGCTTTTGCCTGGGGACCTCTTTGGGTCCCACGTGTGGCAAGGGCAGCTCAAGGGTGCATTACAGACCCCCAAGTCCACCGGGGTATGTGCATTGAGCTTGAACACCTTCTGCACGATCAGGATTGGCCCACATGATCTGTTTTTGTCACTATCTCGGACACTCTTTTTCACAGATCCTAGCCATAGACAGCTTCGCTCTAAAAACTTGCATTGTTTTGGTCGCCATTAAATTGTGTCTGATCGGTCCCAAGACTAAAATTTTGGATCAAGGTATTTAAGACAAAAATTAAATGAAATACGGCAGAAAACTTGAGAAATGGTAAACATTGCTCCATATCGAGGCATGCACATTCCACTGGATTTACACACATCAATATACGCAATACAGCGCTTTTACTAATATGATCTATTCATCCGTATTTCGGACAGTTGTAAGGCCGCATTCTTTAACGCAAAAAAAAATGCATGTAGGCGGGATGCAGGCTTTCCTTTCTATCGAATTTGGTTAAAGCTTTTGCAGTCGTCATGAAGTAACCATAAACCAGTTTAAGAATGGTGAGCAAAAAACGAAAAGAAATCTGACCAGAAAAAAAAAAAATGACCATTCCACTCTGTGAAAAGGGAATGTAAGCGAAAGCTGACGACAGTCAAATCCCTCAAACGAAAAGCAAAATGCTTTCCCGGCCATTCCATCTTTACAGAAGGTTGTCATTTTTTGTGTTGCGAGTCTGGCGTCGCTGCTCGTTCGGAGGTGTCCGGGCGCGCTATTGCCATTTTTTTTTTTCAGCATGGCGGGAATGTTCTTCGTCGGTGGAAATTTCGCGCCGGCGCCGTTTACATTCTCGTTGCTTTCCCCTCCAGCGCTCCTCGTACGCATGTTCATCGGGTGTACGAACTATATGTGTCGGCCCTATTGATAACGCAGCTGTTTTTAGCGCAGATACCTCTCCTACTTATATACTGCGATAACCTTGATGTCACGCAATTGTTCACGGCAAGTGTTCTGATCTGCTCCGCATTTTGACATCTGCGCCGCCGCACTGCACCCGTATGGGTTTGTTAGAAATTGCTAAGGCCGTTTCTGTTGCCGGACGCCGAAAAGAACTACGGAAGGTTGGTCATATAGAGCTTTCGCTGTAAAATCTACAACAACTAAACCTAACAGCGCTTGCACAAAGAAGTACTTGTACTCAACACGCAGTCCACCCATATACGTCGACCCATACGAGTTGAGTTACAGAGGATGACTTCTTTGCCACGATTGTTTCTGTCCGCTCTCTTGCTTTAGCGAGGAGCCAACCGGACACTTCATCTGGTTAGCCTCCCTGCCTTTTACTTCTTGTTTTCATTCCTTCCTTCTCTTGCTTTAGCGTCAGGTTCATGTAACTACTGCTTATGTCACAGACAAGTACGCATGACGCCACTGCGATAATTGTACCCAAATTGTGGGTGTGTGTCCTGTCATAAAGCTGCAATTTCGGAAACTGCCATACCCTCCCGCAGCCACCTGCTGTTGAGCGTAGCGGGTAACTTACTTGGAACGTAGCGTTGTCGCATGGGCCTTGAGCGCCCGCCCACTGGAAGGCACGGTACAGAGGTCATCTGCATCGCTCACGGTGGCTGTAGCCAGCTGGGTTCATAATGAAGCGAGGACAAATGCGCGGCGTTTCTGTATTTATTGTGTGCCTCGGCGCATTCTGCTGCATCTGAGCGCTACGAAAAGAGCGTCGAATGGCAAAGGTATACTACGCGTGGTGCTACAGCGGCAAATAGTTTGATAAAGTACGCAGTATCTTTTAGTAATGATTAGTCTAAGGCTGATGCCATTCACGTGCTTACAACGGTTGCGATTATCTTTCCTGATCGGTCTCAACAAGGACTGCATTAATTACTTTACGATGACTTGAGCGTATGCTGGTATGGCGACGCTCGTTCTGCCACGTTTTCCAATTTCGCCCAAGACATAGTTTTTCAAGTGACGTCATGGACGCAGCTCTCACTGCGCTAATACTCAAATCTGGTGGCCACAACGACGTCAATTCAATGCTTTATCACGCGTACAATGCTTTGCTGAACAGACGATGACTGTTTTTGGCCGGTTTATCACTGTTATCGTTTTGGCGTTCGACGCAACATGGGACTATCGTGCTGTCATGCTGTCACGTTTCTTGATTACACTCGTCGACGTGCTATTACCCAAAGATAGCGGCCGTGATGACGTGATCTCGAGTAATGCTTCACGATGGATGCAGGTATCTGAGCAAACGTTTCGTTCGAATGTGGGTGATATTCACGCTTGTCTAGTATTTAATATACAAACATCTTCGTATATTACGTGTCACAGAAAAAAACATATAAGCTGGCTCTTCAAAAGTTGGTTTTGTTTATTGGCACTGCACGGAAATAAACAGCACGCATCATGTCCGCGCTTGTTTCATATTTATTGATGTATCATGTCACACATCGTTGTATGCCATGGCCACTCTCGACATAAAAAGAACATGGGCACACAAATTCTGATTAGAAGATAATATAACATCAGCATACGATTCTCAGATGATGTCGGGTTAACAAATTCTGTATATAGCTTCCAAACGGAAGTCTAGAGTATACTTTTATGAGGAGAGCTAACGTGCAATCATAGGTACAGGCAAAAAAAAAAATTGCCACATGCCTCTAGCGTTTACAACCAACGTACTTGTACGTTTATCAAAAGAAATCTATTGCGAAAGTTATTATGAGAAGAAAATTTGGATTTTGAACACTAAATGCTAGAAAGACGACATTCTGCTTTACATAAACAGGAAGTACTGAAGCTGTTTATATCATGTACCACGTCGAAAAGATAAGCGTAGTCACTACGCCTTAAAGATTGTCTGCTACGGAAAGGTAAACCTAATTGACGGTGATGGAAAGTGTGACGGGTTGATACCATTAGAAAATTTATGGGCGTACTGAGGGTTCGATTTCCGCAGTAGAAATGTATTTGGAGATGCGTCGGAGAGACCTCTGGCCGAAATTAATTGACCCGATGACGGGGATGAGAAGCCTCGTTATGCAAAAAAATAAAAATAATCAGACAATCATGACAACATTAGAAAGGAACGAGGTAAATATTGTTGCTAACAAAGCGGAATTTCATAACTGCATCATCTAAGTAGCATAGGTACGTTTTCCACTTTGAGAGCACGCAAAAGTTTTTTTTTTTTCAAATGCTCAAATCTTGCGAGGGTGTTGCAAAGCCCGAAAGGCATGACGCGAAATTCATACACGCCATCTGGCGTGACAAAGGCCGTTTTAGGTCGTTCGTCTGGTCACATGGGGATTTACCAATAGCCGCTGCGTAAGTCGACAGAAGAGAACAACTCCGCTCCTTGCCGACAGTCAAAAACGTCGTCAATTCTCAGCAAATGGTTAACATCTTTGCGGGGGATTTTTTTAAGTCGACGGTAATCGACACAGAAACGAATAAATCCACCCTACTTTCTTACACGAACAACTGGTGATGACCAAGGGGATATTCGAAGGCTGGATGACGCACGCGCTTGAACATATCGGCTACTTGGTCATTGATAACACGGCGAGCTGTCGCGGACACACGGTATGGCCTTTGTCGCAGTGGCGTTTTGGTATTTTGGTACCCGTGTCGATGCGGGGACAAACAGATGGCGTGCTGCCCAAGGAAACATGGTGGTAGTCGAAAGAATAACGGAACTTGTTGAGAAGACGTATAAGATGGGGGAGTTGGGAAACAGTAAAAGTGTCGGCGATGGAGCTATTTAGAACATCGGTCGAAGTCGGCTCTTCCGCGGGCTTAGGTCATTCCGTCAGCCGCATAAGTGGGGATGTAACCAGTTGTCATATCAGTGAAGGCCGCAGGGACGCAGCCAGCGCATACCCCACGAAGCAAAGTGAAGGCACACGGCAATCGATTAGATACGGGCAGTTTGATGATGACATCACAAACTTCTAAAAGAGCAAAAGGCGGCGGGGAACACTTGCGGCGAACGAAGATAGGAGATGGCGTAAAAACGGCGCTTGTATCAGCGACTATGTGGTAGGACACCGTCGCAAGGGCAGAGGAGTGCCGTGGTATTGCAACGTCTTCTGCAACAAGTGCTTCAGTTTCACAAGCGTCAAGAAACGGAGCTTCACAAAGCATTTGAAATTCCACTTCAGCACCAGAACAGTCGATTACGCCCTTATTAGCGGAAAGAAAATGCCAACCCAAAATGAAATCGCGGGAACAAGAATTCAGCACCAATACAGTAATATAATATACAGGATTCTTCATTTAGTTGTCAACGTGACGCTTCGTTTTACTTGAGCAAAATCCAGAGTCGACGAAGGCAGGGCGCAATATTGTGAAAGGACATTGACCGTCGCATCGAAGTGAATTGCGCTGTTGACCCGCAGCCGTCCAGTCACAAACCATAACACTCACGCACGTGGCCAAGCCCGATATCTGTCGTCACCAGAGGACAACATCTTCAAGTAGCGCTCGAAGCAAATATCACTGGTGATAGCGTCAATGCGCGTGCCGTTACTTTATCTCATGTGCAGTCAACATGAGCCGCCTTGAGACGCAAGAAAGTCAGATAAGATTACGAAGCGACGCTCTAGTGTCACCTATGCCGAACTACTAATAGGTTTCTGGAATTTCTCGGCGAGGCGAATCTGTGCACTTTGGAAATTCGCACCATATTAACAGAAAGTAAATATATTATGGAGTTTTATGTGCCAAAATCACGATTTAGTAATGAGGCACGCCGAGTGGGGGTCTCCGGAATAATTTGGACCACCTGGGGTTCTTTAACGTGCACCTAAGTCTAAGTCGACGGGTGTTTTAGCATTTTGCCTCAATCGAAATGCGGCCGTCGTGGCCGGGATTCGATACTGCGACCTCGTACTTGCTGCCCAACACCAAGGCGGGTTCCCACTATTCTGAAAGAGTCACTCTAAATTATAGGCATGTAATAGATAACCATGAATTCCAGTCGGCATATGGTAGTTGCTGGGCTAGTTGATGCAGATAGACTGGTTTGGCCAGCCTAGCGTTGAGCAGGGACTATAGAAAAGAAAAAGACCAGCGCGATAACAGAGCGGTGTTCTTGTTTGATTTTTGTCATTCATCCGTAACGTTATACTGGTTGACCCAGTCTGGAAATAAAAGACGAGTCATCATATGAAAGCCTATTAGTAGCATTAGAAACAGCCGCTGAAGGCGGAAATATATGCCTAATAATAGAGGATGCCAGTCATGGTATTCGCAGATGGCCCCTTACTTCATCGTTCAAAGGCTGCGAAAAAAAATTCCCTGTCGTCATAAGGCGGTGAAGACGTAACAGGTGCTGAAGTCTTAAACCGTCTGATATGACGTAAATACAGTTTGAGTTTGTTAACTCGTCAACAACAGCAAAACAACAACAACACACGAGACAAGCAAGAGCACCAAGGCTTGCCCATGCCACGGCTGCGCATTTAACGTGAATCACAAGAGGAGTGGCGCCGCTTGTGGTTCGAAGTGGACAGTGAGGTGTCAGTGACGATGAAAATGAAAAAAAAGGAGGAGGGGACGACAAAGTACGCCGCACAGCTGATCGGACTGTCTCGCCAGAGAAAAAGTCGAGGGCCACGGGAGGCATATCATATCGCCAGACGTCTGGTTGCTGCAATGTCCTCGCGGAGGGCTTAACGTTCGCGCCTTGTTTTTAATATGGCATTTTTGTGCTTTTTGCCAGACACAGTGGCGGTGATATTGATAATGACGTCAGTGCACCATGCGATACAGAGAAGCGTGAAAATCTGTCTGCGACAGCGTGACCTGCTTAATAAATAACTCGGTTTATTATACTGTTGCTTCTTTAGTGTGCGAGAAAATATTCATAAAAAATGACAATGTTGTTCCAGGCCTCTTAGAGGCACGCAATATGTACGAGAAGGGTGCATGCGCGCTTCTGTGCGGTCCTGATAAAACATAATAAACGCATAAATATTGGTGTTTTGCGATAGCTCAAGCAATGTGAATTGAATTTCTTCGAATAAAGAAAAGAGACAAAGCGGTCAAATTTTAGGAGCCATTACAAGAGCATGTTTCCCTTAATACATCAAATTAAGGAAAAAAACGAAAATGTTAGACAACCTTGTAATTAAATGCTTCCTACCGTGCATCCCTCTCCAACTCTACAACGAAAACATCGGCACCGCGATACAAGAAAAATACAATGAAAGAGGGTTTAAAGCGGGCACAATTACTAAACAAATTTTAAGTTTTTAAACGATATGACTTCGTTCTGTCGAATATTACAAAACCAATTGTTTTTGCTTTCTTTTATTATGCTGGGCTGCCACGCGGCATACTTGACGAATCAAGTTAAATTTAAACAAGGAGGACTGAGATAAAACCGGGACTTATTTCCCAAAGTGGTGTTGCGTAATGCGAGGTCATCGGAAATGTGTACCGGTTTTGTCGACTCTATATACTGAACCGGTTGCCTTTAACAGAATTGTCTTTAACGTGGAGTTACAAATCTTAAAGCGGTGTCTAAATTATCGTACTTTTCAGTTTGTCTATTCTACAACGTAAGCTGTTATGGGCTCAGTCTAATAGCCGTTTCGGCTAGTGATGGTGTCGTTTGCGCCGCCGCCGCCGCCGCCGCCGATATGCACGCCGATATGTGCCCATTTTGCGTTGCATTTGCATATTATTACACGAGGTGGAACGCTATCTTGTAGATGCACATGTAGCGGTATACAATGCAGGTAAAGAAGGTTTTGAGGAAGAAGTTTAAGGCGATGTATACAAGAATGCGAAAAAAAAACTATATATATAAATATACCCGCCGTGGTTGCTCAGTGGCTATGGTGTTGAGCTGCTGAGCACGAGGTCGCGGGATCGAATCCCGGCCACGCCGGCCGCATTTCGATGGGGGCGAAATGCGAAAACACCCGTGTGCTTAGATTTAGGTGCACGTTAAAGAACCCCAGGTTGTAAAAATTTCCGGAGTCCTCCACTACGGCGTGCCTCATAATCAGAAAGTGGTTTTGGCACGTAAAACCCCAAATATTATATATATATATATATATATATATATATATATATATATATATATATATATATATATATAATGTGCAGAGGATCAAATCAAACTTGCTAGTTGTCTAAGTATGCGCCGCATTTTAAAGGCAATGGGAATACATCATCATCATCATTAACATCGTATCGTGCGACTTGCCTTGCAATTTGCTGTGCGCGCCGCGTTGCGTCGATAGGCACAAAACTTTGCATTGCAGATCCGGTATATGCCACCAGGGGTCCAGACATGTAGCAGTTGCATATAGCAGTGGCATGCTGCATGTAGCTGGACCTGCTTAACCCAAGCAGGCTCGTTGACTATTTGTCACCACCTAATTTCTAAGGGGATGCCAATAAACCATCATGGTCATCATCGTCATCATCAGCAACGTACCGTGACGTGTGCCCCACGTGGTCTGGATACGTGTGCTTACTATTCGGTACACGTTATGGCGCTTCCCCGCAAGGTACGAACCCCTGCTGAAGAAGCGAATCGTAGTGGTACGCGCGCTGCTGCAACTAGGCAACGCCAGGCTTAGCAGACCGCTGTGCAAAGAGTAGTACAAGCGCAAGCACAAGCCGAAGCTCGCCGTCGATGCCGGGCGGACAGTTCAGATCGTTCTCATGAAAATGACACAATGAAACTTCATGACACAATGAAACCTTTTAGTGCGCGGAGCCGAAAATGGGGCTCCTATGGAGCCGCTCCTCCGGCTTACGCTGTGACTGTGTTGCTTGTGCCGCGCAGGCCTGTCACGTTTTTAAACAATATTACACAAAATAAATGTTGCGCGCCTGTCGCCCTCGACAGTAGGTGGAAATTTGTTCTTGCTAAATGTAGACAACTTCATTCAAAGTGTCAGCGGCTGCCTGGGATGATGAGTTTTGTTTTTCAGTTTTATTTGAATGAAGTTCGTAATAGTTAACGTTTGTGTTTGAGTAGTATATCAACAGGCGTCATAATGCCAGCTGAAGCTAACAAGAGACGTCTTCCACGTTATGTGCATCGAAACAAAATAACGACTGTCGGATACTGGATGCTTAACGTTGCGATAGAATAACTGTATGGCAGTCACCTCTCATAAATTAACGAGGCCCCGGACGGCGCCCCTGAAAACATTCTGTGCGCAGCTGCCACGCATGCTTTATGCGTTTTTTAGACAGCACATTTCGCAGTATTAAGGGTCCCAATACGCTCCATATTTACAGATGATAGCCTATGACGCATAGCCTCCATGCAACTACCGTGCTACACAGTTTTCTTATTAAAAATTTGTGTGCATGTATTTTGCGGTGCTGTCTAACCAGTTTGCCGTATAGCTTAAATGCTGACATTTTGTAGCTGCAATACTTACGACTTTTCGAATGTAAAGTGGGGTGAGGGCTATATGTTTCTACTTTTTTTATTCATGATGAAGCCCCGTTTTTGAATTCTGTTACTTCCATGTACTGAGGGTACTGTTAACTAATAGAGAACACCTTACGATGCTTGCTTTCAGTAATTTGGATTACTTAACTTCCTGCGTCTTCCAATATCTCACTTGGTTTGAAAAACTAAGTGAGATTATCACAATATATATAGTTATAATAATATGTAATTATATTATATAATTAAAACATATATATAGTTATAAGCTTTGTGGTGGACTCGAGAAAAGCAAAGTTGCTTGATCTGATACGGGAATTTGTTTAGAAGAAGCTTCCGCGTGTTTGCAGCACATTGCAACAAGGAAAGGCAATGTCAAAATACAAAGACGTGCAAACTAATGTCTTGACAGTAGTGCAGTATGACCAGAATGCACATTTTCTGCACACATATTCTAACAGGCTAAAAAAGAATAGGGTAATGAAGGAGGAATTTGTTCGCTGTAGCGCTTATGGGGCTATATATTTATATTAATGGCCGATGTTACTGTTGTGTAGAAAGCAATGAAATCGTTTAAGCAGCAGCGATGCCGATTTCAATGTGGGAGTTCTGTAGTTAGGCCTTTTACCTCCTGTGTTTCAGAATGTATAATGCACAATAAATGCCAGATTTTTCCCCCCAAATCAAATATCTATAGCTGTCGCGTTTACAACGGAACGTCAGAGTTCTGGAGTCAAAGTTAAAGCCCCATTATCGAATTCTATGAACAGGAGAACACTTCGTTTCACTTCGTTGAAAAGGCAAGCTTGAAAAACTTAATGTGCCCTGAGATTTTTTCATTTGCTACTACGTTTTAAGCTGCACCTCCTACGGCTGCGGCCACTGCTGCGGCCACTACCGCGGTCCTCCAAGTCCTGGAGAGTTCGTAAAGGATGCTCGCTTTAATACAATACCGTGGATGCTTCAGAATACTACAGAGGGACATAAAAATAATAGCTATTTGTGAACGTTAATGTGAATATTCGTCTTAGTCTTCCTTTGTCTAATTTCGCATCTGTGGATACTGTAGAATACTGAGATCGCACCGACTATACCGTGCATAACAGAGTCCTTTTACAGCGAAGCTAGTATATCGCTAGCTAGCTAGCTAGTATCACGCGCATAGTCAATTCAGCCGCCCGCCCGTCTGTCACCTGTACGCCGAAAACTTCTCCGGCGCAACCCCATGCGCGTGCGCGAGAAAAAAAAAAAGACGAAGAGAAGCGCACGATTGGCTGCGCTAATAGTGACGTCGTTGCTTTCCGTTGAAGCCGAGCGCGCGCACAGCAGTTTCCCTTCGGTTCCGATATGGGTAGATTACGCGTCATACGTACTTCTGAGGATCAGGCAGCACTCGATCAGTGACGTTGCGAGCAGAACCGAAAATGAGCTCGTCGACGCCATGCCGATGCTGCAGCTCCAGCACAAGAGCAGGCTAGTGCAGCCGAGTGCAAGTAGTAACTGCATACAGACGATGCGGCAGCTAACCAAGCCGTCGTTTAATGAACCGTCGGGATTAACTCAACGATACCGGAGCCGCTCGCTTCAGCTTCGCTGGTTAATCATCTGTACGGAGTTCTTGGGCAGCGATATTTTTATTACATGCAAACAAAACGTAATGATAAGTCGCGAATAATCGCGACCCACTATCTGGCAGCCTACCAAGCCGTTGTTTAATGAACAGTCGGGTTAGCCTAGTGATAAAAACTGGGAACGCACGTCTCAGCTTCACTGGTTAACCTTCTGTACGGAGTGCTTGGGTGGTGATTTTTTTATTTTTGATTCCAAGGTTATTTAAGTCAAACTAAAGCAGCCCTAGAATACTCCTATGTGTGTGTCATGCGTTGCGAGTGTTTCCAGGTAACTTCAGTTTCTGCTCTATTACGACATGTGCACTACGCCACTGATTCTGAAAACATCATTGATGGTGTTCGCCATACAGACACAAGTTCGGAAGCCAGTCGCGGAGAACAATAGAAAAAAAAAACAATAAGAAAAAAAGTCTTATGTTATGGGTTGCAAATGAGTTGCAAATGGCTGAATCGTGGGCAATTAGCTTCGTCTGTAGACCATCCAGCTAGCCTGTAGGTCAAGATGCTCTATGGCGCAAACAATGTTCCCGACGCAAGAGATGTTGGCGAGTGCGAAAGCCGTTTCATACTCCCATAAAATGAGAAAAAATTGGGGAGGCTCACCTTTTCCGAACTTGCAGTGGAAGCTATCGGGCGTGCATGAAGGTCTACGTTCCTCCTTTGAACCCATCGGCGCGATATTCGAGGCGAATATACGAGCGTGTCTTCTAGTGCAAGGGTAGAAATCCGCGGGAATGTAACCTTCTATCCCCAAGCACTTGCCTAAACCGGCCCGCGTTGCCTAAGATCTGAAGTAGCAACAGCAGAACGAGCAGCGGTGCCAAAGTCCACGGCTTCTCGGCTTCTATAACGCCTGTTGTTCACAGTCTGACCCTGCTACGTGCGCAGCAGTAAACGTTTTCCGCCAGTAAGGGTCACAGTGCTAAAGAGGTTCTATGACGGGGCTCTCCTGGAGCTTAAGACTCGCGCCATCCCGTCTTCTTCTCCCGTTCTCTCGTCCTCTCAAGGTTTCCTCCTCTGCCCCTATCTCATCGTTGCTTACGCGCGCGCTGTTGAGCGGGGGACACAAAAGACGCGAGAGGACAAGACCCAGTCGGCACGGAGAAGTTTTTGAAGTGGGCGACGATAACAGCCTGAAGAGGTAGCTAGCTAGGCTGTGGATTTCTGTTATCAGTTAGAAGACCGATCATCTCACCGGAGTGAGCGAACGGAGAAAGAGGGCTGTGAAGTTGGCGTCGATAGGCTTGACGCTCTGGTCCCTGCTCTCCGCTTTCCCATACCGGACGCATCTACGACAACGTGTTGCAGATATGCTTTTCGTTAAGTGGCTCGTTCTGTTGGGCACTTGCACTGATAAGCAGGGGCAGGAAGCAAGGGGGGCGAGGGGGAGGGGTGTGCGCATATGATCTCAAGTCACAGAAGCTGGCGCAGTAGTGCGCGTGACGTCTACGCCAAGCAGTGTCGTCAATAAGGAATTTTAGCAAACACGACCTGTTCATTACTGGCGGAACATCGACGTCGCATGTACCCATGGAGGCCAGCTACAGTATCTGTGCCGTTGCACACAATATATGTTCAGGTGCGACTAATGGCACAGGATGGGTGTTGTCTTCGAAATGTCCACAGTGGAATGTTGCGAAGCAATGTTTGAACGCGATTACCTTAGGAATATGACACTGAATAACATGACAACATATGACAATATTATGACACTGTATGCCTATCTAAAAAAGCTCTCTTGTGTGAAGATTGGGTTGACGTTATCTACCTGCCGATAAAACTACGATTAGCAAGTCTAGCTGCATAGACAAACATTTGCGCTATCACGGGACAATGTGCTTGTGTCGTTGAGAACCTTGATTCAATTTCTGGACAGTTTACAGACTTGACCTTAAAGAACTATCCCACTCAGATACTAAGTGTTGCATAATAAGCAAGTTTTCAAGGCCTTCAACCAAATTTGCAGCTAAACAATACCGAAATGTAAACTTAGAAGATGGTAGAGGTTATGCACTACACTACAAGGTATAAGTGAATGAATAGTGAATGTGCGCTAAGTGCAAGTGTGAAGAGACCGTTAGTCATCTTCTGTGCCACTGTTCTCGCTTCGATATTCAACGTGAGACTCTGCAGTGTGCCTTGAATAGATTGGATGACAGGCCATTTACGGAAGCGAAGATCTTGGGAGCCTGGCCTCACAGTTCATTAGCCCAGAAAGCAGTTCGAGCTCGTTTTGACTACCTGAAGGCGACAGTCTTGAGTGCCCGACTATAGACATCCTACACCTAAGTTCTCTCTCTCTCTTTCACTCCCCATTCCCCTCCCCACGTGTAGGGTAGCAAACTGGACTCAGTCTGGTTAACCTCCCTGCCTTTCCTTCCTCCCTTCTCTCTCTGAGTGAATAGCAGAAGTAAAGCTCTCCCGTGTCCCCACCGTAAAGATAGTCATCAGGCTAGAACATCTGGGCGTGAATCTTTACAAGGAGCTCTCTGAAAATTCGCTTCGTCTGCAATCCACCGAACACTGCTGAAAATGCATAGTGACCTAGCGTATGTCTGCCTACGATATACGAATGAAATTTATGTCAAGGTTACCACTGCACCATTTCTGCTAAAATCTTGGACAAAGACCACAATTCACGATCGACATTTAGTATTTTAGGATTTGGCATTGAAACGCCGATAGCTCGAACAAAGTAAAAATTGAAAAGCGCTTTTGATCCACATCTAACTTGACACTCAGCACTGTTAGTTCTCCATGTAGCAGTGGCTTTAATACCAATGTTCTCGGCCATGGTTCTTAAGCGCGCAGATGGACCTTGAATGTTTCGATATCAAGTGCGGTATTATACAAGTTAGATCGGAAAATAAAGCATACGTGTAGGTCTGAACGCTAGAACGCGAAAGTTAAGGCTGAGAAAATTGTGCAGGTTTATGAAGGATAAGTGCGCGTGACACGCTCTATTTTCTGCAAATTTTTATGCGAAGCATATTACGAGGGCTCAACCCAGCTCCTCAGGCGCGGCGGTGACCATGAAATCACGTGACACCGTGACGTCACGACAGAGGAGAAGTGGCTTTGGCTCAACTCTTGCAAGACGGGCTGGGTGGGAATCGAACCAGGGTCTCCGGAGTGTGGGACGGAGACGCTACCACTGAGCCACGAGTACAACGCTTCAAAGCGGTACAAAAGCGCCTCTAGTGAATGCGGTGTTGCCTTAGAAACGCGCTGTTTCTAAGGCGTGCGTCTCTTGCTCAGGCGCACATTTCGTTGCCGCGCCGAACGCTGCTTTGCTCGACGCTCACCGCGTCCAATGCGGGGCGCGTAGTCGCTGCCCTGTAGCCCATTGTCTTACACCCCTTGGCGGGTCGACGGGAACGCTGTCGCGTTCCACTCTTGAAGGCGAAGAAGTAATGCATGAGTTGTTTCTTCGTCTAGCCGAACCAAATATAGCCAAGCAACAGCACCAGGCTAAACAGTGGTTCAACAACTAAAATAAAGGCTAGTATGCTTCGCATCCTGGGCTTAACCTTACCTAAGCCACAGCCATTTTTTCAAATGTCGGATACCTGAATTGTAAAGCGAGACGTGTTGCGGGTTAAACTTACATTTAATTTGCTTAAGCCTCGCAGTATTGCCGGCATGCGCTACATCATCGACATGTCTTTTCTATCTGTCTCAGCTGCTGTCGTTGTGGAAGTGGTTGTGTGTAGTCTGTGCTGGATGCTGCTTGCATTTCGGCGCCTCGCGTAGGTCTCTGCTTAAAAGCCAAGCAACCAATTACTGGTTGTGTTTTCAATAAGCACTCGACGTTCAAAAATTCATGCATTCTGAGCCCGTAATTTCTGTCACACTCCCCCCTTAAACGTGTTTTGAGAAAGTGAACAGTTGAAGTGTGAACGTCATTGTAGCCGTGCTTACACATTACCTATTCACATAGACATTTTTAGGGACCCAACAAAGGAGTTAAAAGCATTCCTCACCATGACCCCTTCGGAAATTTCGGGTATACATTGAAAGTTGTAAGGGGCCTTCTATGGAGCGTTTGACCGCAACCATTTTTCAGAGTGGCTCATTATTAGAAGATATGCGACGAATTTATGCCTAGCGCGGTCATACTGCGATGACGCGAGCTTCATTTCTAAGGAAAACAATATCTGCTTCTATCTCGACCACCTTCCGGAAAACGAGGTCTTTTCCGTGCCCTCTCCCACAGACAAGCCGAGGGACTACGCCATGCTTACGTCATGAGTTCCGCATTCTTTTTGTTTTCTTCGCTTCATCCTCCTTCGTCTTTTATTTTTATTAAGGCACAGTGCACTTGGAGTGGTGGTGTTGTGGGTTTGTGATTTGTTGTGTGTGATAATTTGTGATTGTGCTGGCAATGTGTCTCGTAAAGAGGCATTTATGCGTGGGATCCTTATTCTACGGGCAGTAAGTGGAGCTTCAACGAAACGAAGAGCGCAAGTGCTTTGGTTTAAAATTTAATCACATTTTTCGCCCTACTTTGGAGACGCGATGGCCGGTGCGTGGTCCACGCACCGTGGTTGTGTTTTCAAGCGCCGCGACTAAATGAGGGGCCCTTTAAGGGTTTTAAATATAGCCAGAGAAAGTGAAAAAGGAGTCACGCTGTGTTACGCCATACGCTGAAGTCCTGAGGTAAAAAACACACAACTGAAAACTTAACAGGGCTTATGGTTTTGAATCTTTGACAACTATAGATAGCTTTCACTGACGTAACCCTATAGACGTCATGTTTGTGAACCAGCACGGTGAAAAGCTGAGTCCGTCGGTGTCTTACACGACTCCGACAATCTCCGGCATAACCGGCAAGGCAGGGGCGTCTCCTGAGATTTCCGTCTTTCATGCAAGGAGGTTACCCGCGGCAGTGAATACGCTGACGTTATCCTAGGTGTAAAATCGGGGAACCATCACGGCGAAAAGCTGCATCCATGACGTCCCCGTGTGAGCTACCTATACTTAACCACGGCTTACCATTTCTATAGCGCCTCTCAACGTCTCCTGCTCCCTGCAGTGAAAGGAAAATCGTGCAATAATTTCCTTGATAAGACGTTATTGGCAAGCATGACATGACGTTGCTGTTGTCGAGAGTGGCAAGCTCCAAAGTAAAGCCACTCTCCATGTCCGGTTATAACAATGTTTGGAGCAGGGGTATACGACGCGTTACATTGTGGTTGGCAGTTACGTAAACTAGGAATTAATTGTTTTCTTCAAAAGCAAGTCTGCTTGTAACAAGCGTGGTCCACAACGCAAAGATAAAAAAAAACTGTCTGGCACGAGTTGTCATGAGTGCACGAAACGAATGTCTTATATTATACTACACCTTCCTCTGTTTTCTGAAAAAAATGTTTCTGAGAGAGGTGATGTTTTGCAACGTAAACAGGCGGCGTACGCAAGACAACCTGCTGTCTAAATGCTTGTAATCTTGAAGCACTGTGGCAAGAGGATTTAGAATTGGGTGATCCTATTACGAGCGGAGTGAAAAAAAGTTTGAGGCGGGTGACTGAGATGACTCTGTGGCAGCGAGTCGCACAGGCAAGTATGCTGAAATAACTCCTGGCTGATTTGTTGATCTCTAAAACTATTCATTGATTTGTAAAACTATTTACATAAAGATTACATCATGTGCTGCACCTTGAAAATACGGAACAGAGCGAAGCGCGTTTTGCACACTTTCAACTCTCTGAAACGGGCCAGCTTCCTTGGCGGAAAGTGATATTCCTTATTCGAAATAGAAAACGACAAGTAAACAGCCATCGCAACGAAAAAAACTTTTAAATTGAAAAAAAAATAGTTTAGAGAGAATTGTAAAACGCACACAAAATAATACATTTTCATAATTAAATAATCGTGAAATTTGTATTCGGAATCGAAAAAAAAATAAGTATCCGTACTTTACAGTCTTAAGGTATTGCGAAAAAAAATAACACTATGTATGCAATGTGTCTATTTGCCTTATTCGTGGGATGTGGAACATTGGTTGGTTTTCGGTATACATTGCACGCGAGTTTTTTGTCTTACGTGAGACATAACATTTTTGACAACTACGAAAGCTGATTGATGGTGGCAGTAGAACGTTACAACAGATGAAAAATGTAGCTCCTTTGTCCACGCAGGCATCCATGTCCAATGACTCAATAGGACGAAAGTGCCGTTCATATCATTTATTAAAAAAAATGAAAGCGTCTCTAAATTTTCTAGGGGGATATGGTGTTGGCGCTAGTGATCTCAACCAAGTAAACTATTTCTTGAGCTGACTTTTGTACAGGAATGAAAGATTTATGGAGCTTTACGGGTAACGTTCCTTTAAAATTATTGCTGGTTATAAAGAAACCAATTTCATTACGGCAAGATAATGCGACTGCACAGAAAAGAAATTTCACGAGTCTGCCATTCGATTTATAAAACCTTACAACATGGATGATTGCGCTTGTTGCTGTTCTATATTTTGCGGGAAGAGCAAAAGTTAGACAAAGAAACGTAACCAAGAATGCATGAGGACGTTCTCGGGTTTCCTCGTTTATGACATGTAACACCACGAGACGCTTGCGCGTAAGAGTATTTTGTAAACATGTTTCAGCACTATACAACCCGACTTCGATGTTATGATTGGAATATTCATCATATATTGGAAACCTTGCTGCTTAAGAGAAAATTACATAAAATTAATTATAATTTATGACTACGTGAGCATGGGGATTGCCTGCGATGAGAAATTTTTTTTTACTGATTAGAAGATGATTAGTCAGCAGCAGTCTGAGAAAATGACTAGCCTGCAGCATATATGTTGTATCGAACGTTTTGCGTTGTTGTTGGGAATATACAGACGACGCACACACGTGATGGCAGCCTCGGAACGTGACATTTAGGCTCAGAGCTGTCAGCCCTGTTGCCCCCTCCCACCTCCCGTTTGCTCTGTTCTGATGTTCATTGCTGTAGCATGCACTTTTTCCTGTAACATTGCACCAGATATACAATCACGCTACGAGTGAACCAGAAACAATAGAAAGAGAGCCATGTGCATGCCGGTAGCAACTGAAACAGCTGGGTGCAAAAGATGGCATGTGCTGACAGACCGCGTGCTTGAATATTGTTGCACTTACCGGCCGTGTGCTCCAGCAACTGCGTTTTGCGGCTCGGGTCGGTCCTCCGTTGGAGCGAGAGAAGGATGGCTCGGATATTTTTGAGCGTTAACGCATGCGAGCGATTAAAGAAGGCTAGAAGCATATGCGAGCCATAAAAGCGAGGAAATAGACATCTCATAAGACGGTTCATTAGTGGATACGAGTGGACGCGTTGAGATACCAAAGATAGACAGGATTAGCTCACGAGTGAGTGGCTTTTTATCCGGGGCTACGTGCAGCAGGGAAGACGCGGACCGCAGAGAGCTCACTTGCCCTGAAAGCAGACCTGAACGAAGTCGAGTGTCTGGCGTGGAAAGTTCCGGTTCCTCTTTAAATAAAACAAAATAATAGACGCTTTTCCGTCACGTTTTGAGGCCTAAGTGCTTGAGTGCGAAGTTGACACCCAAAGAAACAGGCCGCGAAAACGTGGATCACGCTCTCCCATGTCTTCCGCTTTACAAGGGAGGCTGCACTTCCCTTTAGAATCCGGCTGTACCACTTGTGATAATAACGAGCCAACGGTATTCGTAATAAGACGTGCGAGATGCGGTGAGAAATTAGTAAGCGAAATGTTTCATTGGGCGTAAGAAAATGTGTAGATCGCGCAGAGTTCCCCGAACAAGACCATAAACGAAGTTAACATATTCGCCTGGAAAAATTCTGAAATGCGGACAATGACAAAAACTTTGCTACGCGTTGAGAAAAAAAAGCATGATGAATGTGCACTGCTATTTTGCTTGGCCCACTCAGAAGCACATCTTTCGTTGCTGACAAACGTCATAACCACTTCAAAAAAGTCACCTCTAAAAACGAGTGAGTGTGCCAGACTTTGAGTTTCCAACACTTTGTAGTCAGCGAGCGTTGGACTGCTATTATGCATCGGTGCAGTTTGCATGACCATACCAATTTGAATGGCGTCAATAAATGAAATTGTCAATTTCAGTGTTGAGAACACCATAGTATGTGGGAACTGCGTGCGACCGCTAATTACAGTGAATATATTCGTGTGTAGGGGCCCACTCGACGTCGACTTCCAGTGGCTTTGAGGTGATGCGTTGAAGAAAGTTGCAACCGCTGTATATACACACCTTCTTTCACCATATTTATATGCCACTCTGGAGTCCATGATAATGGTGGCGTATTCTTGATGCGCGTGGGTGACGATGAGGAATGTGATGCTGCTTTTTCGTCTTCAAGTGTGCGAGTGCTGTTAAGTGGGGGGGGGGGGGGGGGCTGATAGATCTTCCTGCAGGTCGGAGTTAACTATACCGGCTGTGTGGGTGTTCCTGTGCTTCCGAATCGCTGTAAAGCGTGGTTGGAAGTGGCCCGTAGCGCTTGTGAAGGGCTAGTGAGCGTGCCTTGTGCCTGGGGGTGATCCGGGCGCTAGTTTTTTTTCTTTTCTTTCTTCTTTTTTTGTGCGGGGGGGGAGGTGTTGAGCAGGAGGGTCTGCTTTCATGTGCGATACCTTGCGTGGAGTATCACATGCCTCACACTATTTGCCGGTGCGGTGGGGTGAGGTTCATGCGCTCCTGCAGTCTTGTTAAGGGGGATTCCATAGTTTCTCTAGAGGTCGTATAGACTCCAAGCGCGTCTAGCCGAAGGGTGACAGTACCTGGTGGAAATCAGCGGGCTTCTTTTTTATAGGCTTTGCGAAGGAGGGCAGTCAGCTTGTCCAGATACCTCAGCGTGAGTGGCAGGTACGGGGCCATGTACGCATCAGTAGTAGTTTTGCACCCTTCCACAACTTCTGTGCATTCTAGAAAGTAACGTTTTATGTCACCAAGAGTGTTGTACAATGAACAGGTTGGCGAGGGCAACCAGCGTGTGTCATCGTGTGTCACCACGCCGGCGTTAGTGCTAACCGCGAGCGAATGAGTCCGATGATCACGCAGGACTGGTATGGAGGGCTACTTTGAGGATTGAAAGTGGTTTACGATGGTCGTATTTGATACGTTATTGTTACAACGCAAACAACAAACACGAAGAGGAGGCACGAAACTACAGGACCATGCGCTCGTACTGTCGTTTCATGTCTCCGCTTCGTCGTCGTTGATTACGCTTTAGTAATTATGAACCAATACCAAATAGCCAAATGCAGTGCTCTCATCTTTGATAGCTGTTGGTTGTATTGACTTACTCTCTCCGGCAGTCCGTACGTTAGTACGTAGTGCATAGTGGACATGAGCATTTGCATCTTCGATTCTGAATACGCTGTGTAATGAATGCCATTGAAAGTCCAGGTGAAATAATAGCCTGCGTAGCAGCTTGAGGCTGCGTGACGCCCGCTGTAGGCAAATGTGCTGCAGAAGTACTTGTTCCAGTACCTGTAGTGCTGACTTGCGGACCGATAGGCCACTTTATGTCGTACTGTGCAAGATATATGTTACCGAAAGTATCATAATTGAAGTTTCGGATGTTTGTCCAACCGATGCCTTACGTAACAATGCCATACTTACTGCGGGTTATACTGTGCCAGCTATCGCATCAGTGCATCGAATTATGAGCGAAACTACAACATTTTGTTAAACACTAAATGACATCTTCCCAAAAATATTCTTTCTTTATTATCGATGGTAATTTCTGTTGGTTAGTTTAGTTCTTGCCGGCTCACGAGCTGCAATAACGATAGCAAATATTATTGATGTTTGAGGATCATTAAATAATGTAGGTTTTTCTTGCTCACCAAAGATTCAATATAGCGGCGAGCACAAATACGTGGCTCGTGCTTGGAGGTCATTCGGTCACGCACAGTCAAGGAGATAGAAATGTTTGAAGATATTCCTTGGCTTGAAGGCACAGTGTCGTCCTATAAGGCAGCTTGAAGCTTTTTGCTTTATCGGGTCTGACCCGTTCCATGTTCCAAGAAATAAAATAGAGAAGGTCTGCTCTTACAAAAGCACAGAGTTGACATATCTCACGTGTCCAGTGATTAGAATTTATCTAAAGTACTCCAAAGCTTTTTGATGAGTGCCGCTAGTTCACCAGGTAGCATGAGATGTTTTGTTCTTTTTTGTGATCGTGGTGTGACCGATATACGGTTCTTTTGAAGCCTTTAGCTTGAAGATCACATGAACGTAGGCGAATGCGACATTCATGCCTTCTTTTACTCAGAAAGGCGAAGTTCATGAGCCTTTTATCTTAAAGGTTGCTGTACTCCTCACATAGTCAAAAAAGTGCCTGAGGTTTAACCCTTGTGAGCCTAGTTATCACGAGCGAAAGGTCTCTTTGGCTTGGTTTTGCAAAGACTGTGCACAAAGTGTTTCATTAAAGTTAGACCACACTCTTTCACACACATTACACACGGTGCCGAATGGGTTGTCAGTGAGCTCGGGCTGAAACCTGGCCGTCGCAGTCGGGCAGCCGAAGGGTGTGGTTCATCAAATGTTCATTGTGGGCGCCGTTGTTTGTATCCACGGCTTTGTCTCCTTCGCCTTGTTGTAGTTTGTGCGGCTGATTGACGACGACCGTTGCAGTACCTTCGATCTTGGCACGCTTCTACGCTAGGTAAGCTTGTCTATAACATGCTAATGTGGCCTCCCTTTGCTCCAGTGTTTCAGCAGGCTACTTTCCCTTTGCTTGAGATTTCACAACCTGACGTCTAGCTATACCTACTGGATGATTGGAGTCAGCCTGTCGCTTGCGCTGAAACGCACGCCCAGACGGCCCAACTGGTGCGTTATCCGCGGCAAGACCGAGCGACCAAGCGCCGGTGAAGCAGCGGTTATACATGGTCATACCCTCGCCTAGTCACGTGGTACCGCAGTGGCGAGGTTCCGATCGAGCGCAGCGGCGCAGCTGCATCGCCTGTCCGCAGCGGATCAGGTGGCGCGATGTAAGACCTTCCATACTTACACTCCGGCTGTTCGTCATTGCGACGCGATGAATAACCTTGCGAGACACAGTGTAGTAGATCTTTCGCTCTACAAGAGTGCCAGTCAAGCAGTTCTGACCAGTATCTTAGCGTATTCTTCACTTTGGATTAAATATAGCTGCATAACAACCCCATGGACTTTATTTTAGTTGTTGAACCACTGTTTAGCCTGGTGAACTGCTGTTGCTTGGCTATATTTGGTTCGGCTAGACGAAGAAACAACTCATGCATTACTTCTTCGCCTTCAAGAGTGGAACGCGACAGCGTTCCCGTCGACCCGCCAAGGGGTGTAAGACAATGGGCTACAGGGCAGCGACTACGCGCCCCGCATTGGACGCGGTGAGCGTCGAGCAAAGCAGCGTTCGGCGCGGCAACGAAATGTGCGCCTGAGGAAGAGACGCACGCCTTAGAAACAGCGCGTTTCTAAGGCAACACCGCATTCACTAGAGGCGCTTTTGTACCGCTTTGAAGCGTTGTACTCGTGGCTCAGTGGTAGCGTCTCCGTCCCACACTCCGGAGACCCTGGTTCGATTCCCACCCAGCCCGTCTTGCAAGAGTTGAGCCAAGGCCACTTCTCCTCTGTCGTGACGTCACGGTGTCACGTGATTTCATGGTCACCGCCGCGCCTGAGGAGCTGGGTTGAGCCCTCGTAATATGCTTCGCATAAAAGTACTAGTGGGAACTCTGGCAATACGATTGTCCAGCTGTAATGGGAATGATGGTTTGCATATAGTGTGCCTAATATTTATGCTTATCCCTTTAAACTTTCTTGTGACATTGGTCATAACGATTCGTCTTTCTAAATTTCCAAGCGTTCACTTTCCAAAGGCAGCAACGCACTTAGTCTCCGATCACATGAATGCGTAAGCATAGCGAAATGTTTCCTTCATAACGCAACTTGCTGTTCGAAATAATGAGTTTGCGAAATCGCAGAGCCGTTTTAAGCCGGAAGGAGGAAGTTTGGGCAAATCCGTGCAACGCCCACCATTCCCATGCTAGCTGAAACGCCATGCATGCGGCTCCCCTATACACCAGGGCCAGAGTTCTCCCTATAGTAATTTTCGCTGGAAACTGTATGCCTGCAAAGGATCTTCTTGATGCACAAAACACCACATGGTTTCTTCCGGTATGATGACTTTCAACCGACACCATCTACAGGTTCTGTTTAGGGGCCGTTTATTCAGACAGCCGAGAGGACATTGAATGCCGTCTTGCTAGTGAATTGCAAACGAACTCACCCGGAACGTAAGGCCACAGAGGCTGCCGCTCGCCTGAAGACGAGTTACGTCGCAATGAAGCGGATTTCGGAACCAGCATCCTCCCAGAAACGAAAGCGCCGTTTCGTGTGGTTCCTCCAAACATGGTGCGCAGCGGTATAAAGCTTCAACGTCCTGATTCAGATGAAAGGAGCAGGAAGGAGGAGGAGAAAAAAGTGAAGGCGAGAGCGTGTGTAAGAGATTTCACAGCAGTTTTTTCACGGCAGCCAAGTTTAAGAACCGACAGGCGCACGAACGAGAAGCGTCAGGAGATCCGGCTCCAACTTGTGTACGCCAGACTCGCGGCCAGCGCGATCAAGATGTTATGAAGTGCGAGAGGGCAATCAACAAAATTTGAAGAGAGCGTGGCAGAGCCGACTTATCAGAGAGCTGCAGCCTCGTTCGTCGCTTCCACCAACTCCGCATAAGATGCTTAACGTGCTCTTGCTGGATTCTGTTACTAAATATGTTACTAAACTCCTTACTGGACAATTAAATGACTTCGTTGCATGTTTAGGGTGCTAGTGTGTAATTTTATGTCTGTGGCCTTGACCATATACATTTGAATGTGAAAAGGAGCAGTAGGTACCAATAATTGGCCTAAACCTTTCCAAAACCTCATATGTTAAAAAAAAAGAAGTCTCGGCGAGAAGCTAGACATTGCTATAA